>NC_047664.1:51717006-51949506 GCF_011762505.2 Arvicanthis niloticus | reverse complement strand
CAAGTGGCATATAGAGCATACTAATTATGTAGTAGGTACACATTAGAAAACATATTTTAAAAGTGTTGTTTACTCAGCCCTTTAAAAATTTACAAAGGTCTCAAAAGAAATTTTCATCATAGGAAAAAATCATTAATGTAGCAATACATTTCTATAAATATGTACTTATAGCCTTTTAAATTATTTATTGTTATGGATACAATTATCTCCAAGCTATACTTACTCTCTGGGAAGTGATTGTATGTCTTTTGAGTGATGGGCTTAACATCTCTGCAAGCCTCTAATACCATTTTATCCCATACATCTATAATAGTATTTTTTCATAGTATATTGATCAGTGCTGTGTATGCCACTATTTCCAGATTCTATGTTGGTGCTGACTTGGAAATTTTCTAGTAGTCTTGTATGTTCTCTGCCACTACTAAAATCACACTTTACTGAGTTGCTGAAACAACAACAACAAAAAAAAGGAACCACACCTCTCGTGCATCTTAGACACCCTTTCCGTTCCTCTTCTGAGGTACAATATTGCCAGAATATCTATAAGAAGCATGTGGTCAAGGATGACAAAAAAGGAAAGTAATTATAAGAGAAATTTATCTGTGGGTCTAGAACCACCATGGTTGTCAGCTTTCTGTTGCAGTGATAAAATACTTGATATTATTATATGAAAGAATAAAAGATTTACTTTGGATCATAATTGCCAAATTTTGTGTGCATGATCACAACCCCAATGCATTGTACTTTTGCTGAGGCAGAATGGAAGGGCAGAGGCTCACAATGAAGAATAACTGCATAAGGCACAAGGTGGGGTCCCAATACCCTGTGAAGGATCCAGTACAGTCACCTGGCTTCTTTTAACTGCAACTCATCTTCTAAGCTTTCTGGACCTCCCAATAAAATATCAACTAGCAAACAAGTCCAGTGCACATAAGTTGTGGTGGATTTGAGTGCCAAACCCCGGCTTTCTGACCACCAAAGCTTAAATTCTTATAACAATATTAAGTGCATTTGAAGTCTCAGCAGATCAGGGCTTGCTCAGAAGTCCTAGTCTAGCATCTCTTCTGAGACTGAAGGAATTCCAAGTTGTGAGACTATAATGATATTGCTTTAAATTAGATAAGTCACAATCTAGTGATGGAAGAAAAGCTTCCAAATAAAGAATGAGACATTAGCAAGAAGGAATTAGACCATAGTAAGAGCAAGGCTAAAATCTAGAAGTGAGAACATTATGTTTTATAGTTTTGAGTCTGGTATCTTGGACATACTAAGCCATATTACCCAATCAAAATAAATTCCTCAATCAGGAAGTAGTTTGAAAATTAAAAAAAAAAAAAAAGACAAGGCATTGATTATAATTTCATTAAGAAGTGAAAAGTGATAAGGTCATAGGGTAAAAGCTGTAGGACAGAGATGCCCATGTTTGTAGAGGTACCAAAAGTGTGTCCTTGCTTCCAATCTACCATGAAAAGGTTAAATAATCATAAGTTGGAAAATAATCCATAGCACAATTCAACCAACAGGGTAGGAGTTGCTCACACCTGATTGTAGCTCACATATCACAAAGTAGGAGCCATTCACAACCATGAGAAGCTCGCAAATATCTAGTCTGTGCAGTTAACCAAGCTAATTCAAACTGAGTAAAGCACAAGGTCATGAGGGTGAAATGGAATGGTGTATGTAAAACTAGAATGCCATGGCATATCAGAAACATATGTACTACTTATGAACTTTGGGAGTTCTGTTTTTAGTCTGATATCTTTCTATGCATTAACTATAAAATCTTTATATCACTTTCTCCTTACTCTTTTGGAAAATTAAGAGAAAGATACAGTGGTATTCAATATTTACCCATATCTTTACCACATGACCAAACCTATATTATAGCTTTCACAATTTAATCATTCAGGACTGATTTTATTTCTTGACATATATTAACCCCCAAGTTAACCATTTTTTAATATATATTACCCTAGCACAAGACTTATTATACAAAATTCCCTCAATAAACGCTGAATCAATAAAGGAATACATGAGTGACAAGAATGAATACATACCACGGGCGGGTAAGTAACATTCAAGGACATAAAGATAGCTGCTGCCCCAATTCAACACGAGCTATGACCTAGAAATACAAAGTTGGAAATTGATTGAGCACAGAGTCTCTAAGGATATTAAGAAGTACCATTTGCCTCTGTATGAAATTATCTCTAACATGAGCTCATGTATCAAAATAAAGTTGATTCTCACTCATCAAATGATGAGAGGTAATTGTCCCTTCTTCTGTTAAAAACATTCCACTTTAAGCTCCATACATGTTACACATTCAAAGTAGTAGTATTTTCTGTCATTATAGGCCTTTTTCTCACTAAGATATTTGTATAAAATATATGTCCCTTGTGAATTCACACATACACAGTACACATTTTATTGAATATTAGATTGCTTTTGAAAATGAAATAGAGGAAGGATCTGAGGCCCCAAATAGGAAAAGATCTATTCTGAGAGTTGTCAAATCATTTATTGAAAACCAAAATTATGATTAAAAGACAATCTGTGACTTAAACGTTACTTAACAGCATCTGAAGAAAATACTGAATAGAAACAGCCTATTGGAAGTGTACTGTTCTTTATAGGAATTCTTTAGGAGTCTACATACATCAGTCACTTTCCTGACTTTGGGAACCATCTATTTCTCCTTTTTAGCAACAGGCCTGTGCCTAGTTTTCTTAGGACTATGAATTATATTTTCTGGCCTTATTTCAGCAAAATATATCTTCTAACTTAATAATTATTTAGCACCACAATGTATGCTGCACTCTGCAATATAGTGATGATAATATTGTGATAGGCACTTTTCTGGAGCATAAAGCTAAAAAAAAAAAAAGCTTATTGTCAAACACAGAAAAATATACAAGTTTGTTTCTAATGAAAAAAAATGAGCTGAGTACTAGAAAGAACTGCAAACTGTTTTGTATTTGAAAGCAGTATGGAGAGTCTGGTTGGAGAGCTACATATTAACAAGAACAAGACCCCAGAATTTCTCTCTGCTCCTAGGAAGTCTATGCCCTAACTTACAAGATGGGAAGCAGCAGGAAGAATGGACAGCCTCAACTTAGAGACTATTACAGCTAAAGGTAACTGGCTGGCTGCTGTGGCTGTGACATCTCCTCCATAGGCTCAGGCATTTGAACTCTTAATCTCTAGGCAGTGGCTCTGCTTTGGAAGCATGTAAACCATTTAGGAAGTGCAAGTCATTGACAGAAATGCATGACCCTGAGTGGACCTTGAAACTTTATAGTAGGGCCCTTTATCCAGCTTACTCTACTTCCTGAATACATTGTCACCACCATACTATTTCTGACCTCTCTTGTGTCTTTTCCACCATGATGAACTGTATCTTTCTAACACTCTAAGGCACAATAAGCCAAACCCTTTCTCCCTTAAGTTCCCGTCTCATAGCAATGACAAAATGTATGAAACAATCAAATTGTCCAGGAACAAAGCTTTATTCTCACTCACATTTCAGAGATTTAAATCCCTACTTGTTTTGCACTCTTGATTTTGGCTCTGACACCACAGATTCACATATTAAGGATGTATTTTAAAAAATAATTGTTTATTTTATGGCAGTTTGGAAATGGAAAACATAGTAAAAAGTGTCTAGGAGCCCGGGACAAGCTTCAAAAGAACAACTTGATGACCTGACATTCATCCAGGAGGTCCAACAGCCTAACGATTTTACCACTTTCCAATAATGCCCTGGACCTGGGACCAAACCTTTAATATATAGATGTTAGTAACATATTCAGTAACAAATGCAGCACTGATATACTTGCAGAATTGTCTCAGTGGGTCACAAAGCAAGAAGGATGTATGTATGTGTCCCAAGAGAGACAACATGAATTAGATTGGTGATCCTTGGTGGCAGGATCAAGTTTGGATTTGAGGGATAATTATGGATAGAATAAGATGAGAGTGAAGCTCAGGCTTACAAGGAAAGGTACCAGTTAGGACGATACAAGAAAGCTGCAATAGTTTCATGTTCTAAGGAAGGACAGAAAAGGATAGAGACAAATGCTCAGGTCAGGCTGAAGAAACCCTTGGCTTTCTCTGTGTCTTTGCCTTTAGGTATTTAAAAACAGGGTGCTAGTTTTAGTTCATGGTGTACCAATGTTTAGTTGTTGGAATTTTTCTTCTATCATACTTAAAGTTATAACATATATTACAATTTATTACATCTTGGGTTCAATGAATATGATAAACCTAACAGCTGTCATGAGATATTGTAGCCGCCCGCGGCCACAAGTCAACTGGGTTCACCTGAAAGGGGGGCTGGGAATGAAAGGGGCTGGAGGGTGAGAAGAGATGAGGCCAAGACAAAGTTCTCTGATCAAGGCCCAAGGCTTTAATGTTCGGCTCTCAATTTAAAGGGGAAGACCCAGCCCACAACCCCTCCTGGTTCCAGACGGGTGGGATAATCCATAGTCGTTCCAGGTCACGGTCAGAGAAGTCTCAAGGCAAGCCCAGGGGCAGTTCTGCTTCTGTGTTCCGGGCAGCCAAGGTGGGTAACTCCACCTAGATCCCGTCCCTTGACCTTGTTGTGGTAACCAAGGTCTCTTCAGGCTTGCTCATGGTGGGGGGGAAGGTACAAGATATTAGGTTTATTTTCTTTCTTAAATGTTTGTTTGAGGTTTCTCAACTTAAAATGACTTATGATATAATAGCAATAAATATCCTATTGTCTAGCATTTATTCATTTGGTTTTTTCATTTATCCATTCAATTCTTCAGACATTGTGAGCCTATGCTGTGTCTACACTGAGGGAACGTAATGAGTACCTAGTAGTTATAGCAGAACAAAATGAAGACTCAGTTGCTGGGTTTCTGGTATGCTTGAATGATTGGTTTTGAACATGCACTAAATGTCCTTGTGGAATATGATGGAGAAGGACAGATGCCACAAGATGGACAAAAAGAATATCTGAGTTTGTCTACAGGGAGAAAAAGCCACATCTTCAGGGCCTAACACTGAATGTAAGACCAGAAGAATGAAGCTTTAATAGGAAGAAGGGAGACAAAGATGAAACCGGTGGGCTGCTTCACAGCTCATGTGAGAGGGAAAGAAGGGCAATGTGAGAGGAACTTGTGGACGAGAAATCTAGGGAGATGCACACCACCTGGAGCCTTCTGGGCCATCTGCCTGGGTGACAAGAAGGGTGGGAGGTTGGATATCATATATCCAGTTTCCACTGAAATATCACAGTCACAGTGTGAGGAAACCATGAGAAAGGGAGAAAGGGAGGGGAAGATTTGCTCCTAAACCTTGATAAAGAGAAAACAGCAACAGTTCTAAAGTGGAAATCTAGATGAAAATGAGAAATGTAAAAGGTAGATTTGAAGATCAAGCTTCTAGAACTGAGATTGGTTAATTACCTTTGTTTGTCCAGGTTCTTTCTGATTCCAGCATTGGAGTTTTAAACTAAATGATTCTTCACTTTTAGTGGCAAGATAAAAAACCATGACTTTCATTTTTCTGTCTTAACAACTTTCTAAATGCTGGCCTGATTTCTGTGTCAAGTTTTGAAGCAGGACCAGTTTTAAGGGAAAGTGGCACTTGTATTTGAGTCCTAATAAGGTGTCTTAGTGATTTTTTTTTTAAAAAAATGTTTGTTTAGTTTGAAGAGTGGTTCTTACCACGTGTCTCAAATTGGCTTTGAATTTGCAATCCTTTTGGCTGTCCATAAACCTGAGAATCCAAGCCTATGTCACTGATTCAAGCTCTAAAAGAACATTAAAATGGACATCTCTGGAATTTACATGAAAGAAATACATTTAGAATTTGTAGATTTAAGTGGCAGTTAATCTATTGAACATCCAGGGAGTCCAAAACTGTTTCTTAAAATTAGAAAGAAAGAAAGAAAGAAAGAAAGAAAGAAAGAAAGAAAGAAAGAAAGAAAGAAAGAAAGAAAGAGACAGAGAGAGAGAGAAAGAATGAAAGAAAGAAAGAAAGAAAGAAAGAAAGAAAGAAAGAAAGAAAGAAAGATACCAAACGCTTGATAAGAAAATAAAAGCCATTAGAAGACACTGAAAATGAGTAGCTATAAAGACAAGGGTGTGTCAGAGGAGATAATGAAGATTTGAAGGCAATATTGGAGGGGGTGAACTTTGCTGATTTCTGTGATGTGTATATGATAAAAACTAAAATCTGTTGGTTTTGCAAAATGTTTACAGGAACAGTGTTTGTAACTTGATCAAACTGTAAGCCTGGTTGCAACAGAATTATACTGTGATATAAGAAGAAGGTGACAAGTGAGAGGAGTGAGTGACATAGACTGCTTTGAAACCTTTTCTATAGAAAGAATTTTAAAGAGCTACAACTTCAAGGTGACTGTGAGCAGTAGAGAATATTTTCTCTGCTTGAAAGAGATTGGAGCCAACACAAAGAAGACAAGGTGGCTATGAAAGAAGAAGGGCTTAGGGCTTAGGGCACTTTAAACTAGAGGTTCTCAACCTGTGGGTTGCAACCCCTTTGGGTGTAGAATGATCCCTTTCCAGGAGTCACCTAAGACAACCTGAAAACACAGATATTTACATTAAAATTCATAACAGTGTCAAAATTACAGTTTTAAAGTAGCAATGGGAATAATTTCATGGTAGAGGGTTATCACACACAAGGAACTGTATTAAAGGGTCTCAGCAATAGGAAGGTTGGAAACCACTGCTCTAAATCACAGGTAGAATTCCCCTCCTTTGCAGGAAGGACTGCCTCCTTCATTGATACAGAAAAGAACCCTGAAAGGGGAAGTAAAAAGTAGTTGCATGCCAAGGATGCTCCCCAGAGTGACTATTCCTGCAGAAGTGTGCTTACAAAGAACATTTCACTAACATCCCTGCACAAATGATGACCCATGAGAAATGTTCAGTAAACAAGCCGGAGAATTATTATTATATCTAAATCATAACTACTGTAGATTAATCATGCAATAAATTATCTCTCATATTTTCAGAAGCATTTATTTCATTCAATTCCTTGTAAATCCATTACTTGGCAGTCACCCAGGCTGCAGAGGAGACTCTCCAGTGACCACTGGGTACATGTACTCTTGTAGTGTAGGTGGTCTCTTCAACAGATTAATATAATACACTATGAAAAGAAGCTAGGATGAAATTCTGTGAAAATAAGCAGCAGATGCAACTTTCTAAGCACCACATTAATCACTATATGATATGGTTTGGCCATCTGAATGAGAAATAAATAATGCTTCCCTGAAATTCTAGAAGTATTAGATATCTCAAAGGTTGTCCAGTAGAAAGACAGGCACTATTCTACTCCAAGAGGTTGTGAAGAGTCTAGCATTGTTGTTAGAGTGAACCTACAAATAGGAAATGATTCAACACTACCATACGCCAGGTTCCAGGTCAAAAAAAGCAGGGGGTAGGGGGGAGAAAAACAATTGAAATCTGGCCCCTTTCTTAATATGTCATTTTACATAGATCTCTTAGCCTGTCTACAAGTAAAACCTGGAACCACAAAGGATTGAAGTAATGGTGGACAGATAACAGTTTCTTTCTGAATAATAACAAAAGAATTTTGTTGATGTCTCAGACACCCTTCTCTGTGAGTGCATCTGAATCCTCAATAGCAACCTTCAGAGTGAATTTTCTTTGTGTGTGTGTGTGCGTGTGTGTGTGTGTGTGTGTGTGTGTGTGTGTGTATTCATTAATGTTTCAGCTCTGATACCAAATGCCTGGTGTAAACATCTTGAAAGAGGAGAGATTTACATTGATGTAAGATTGTGTATGGTTTAATCCATAGTTTGTGACCATGTACACTTAAGAAGAACATCATGGCAACAGGCACATGTTGACAGAGAAGTTTCTTCCCATCTGGAAGCAAAAGAAAGACAGGAAGGGCCAAGGGCATGAACTTTCTTCAAGTATGTACCACCTCCTAAATTTTAAGACTTTTAGAAACCATGCTACCAGCTCAAGACCCAGGCTGACACTTGAGCATGCTGGAGACATTTCCTCCTAAAGCCATAACCCTACAATGTCAGTCAGGATTCTATATTTTTACTTCTTGAGATCAGCTTTTTAACAGACTTCCTGGTCTCAGTTTCTATATGTAGGAGAATACAACCCACCAAGTAAAATCAGACTAAACATCTAAAGATTTGTCCCCAGCAAGAGGTTCCATATTGATTCTTAACTTTGTAAAAACCCATTGAGCTAGGCACTTGCTCATTCATTTTGGAAACCATAAGATTTCTGTATTCCTCATGAGTAAGGTTTGTAACATAATAGGTTTGGTAGATAGGTGAATGCATTAGCTCACAGTGCTATAATAAACTCCATAGACTGGTTAGGTTAAACAACATTTATTAATTACAGTTCTACAGAACCAAAGGTCATAGTGGCATCTTGGACAAGTTCTTCAGAGAAACTTCTTCTTAGTTTATAGGTGCTATTTTTCTTCTCTATTATTACATGCCTCTTCTTAAGGGTAGTGATTCTATTCATTATTACTCTGTATGGGTGTTTCCTAGCAATTTTTTAAATTTATTTTTATTGGATATTATACTTACATTTCAGATTTTATCCCCTAACTTTCCTCTCCCCCCCCCCCCACACACACACAGGAACCTCCTATCCTAGCACTTCTTATGATTAAAAAGACTATAGAAAAGTTACTTTATAAGGAGGAAAAGCTAATGCCATTTCCAATGCTGGAGGCTTAAATTCTATACAACATAATGTGAAATTTATCTTGGGTCTTTCTTAGCAACATCATACAATGATAGAGTGTAGAGATGTCTCTCCCTTTATTTTATAAACAACCTGGTCATGGAAGTCCTATCCCGAGGACTTCACTAGATCCTGAACACTTTTGAATGTCCTTACCTCTGAACCTTATTTTATTTATTCTTATTCAGTCATTCATTTAAGTAGTGCTTGGTATAGAACCCAGGGCATTTCCCATCCATGATAAGGCCTCTTCTGCTGAGCTACGCACTTGGCCTCACCTTTTAAAACCATCACTTTTGACTTTGAGAATTAAAGACCTATATGAATTCCTAGGACATATTTAAACCATTACTTTCTTTATGATCTATCTACCTCCCAAAGATACCATCTCCAAGACTACCAAATGGCTTTAGGCTTCATGGGTTTTTTGAGGATGTATTGATTTACCATGAAAATGGAGCTTGATTTGTGAGTGCTTCAAATTAAAATATGATGCATAAGTATTTATTAAGGATGTTCTGAACACATGTAGCATAAATATTATATAATAAAGTCCAATATATTTTAAGATTATATAGTTATTATATAAATATAGTCTCCATTCAATCCTATATCATAACAAGAAGCCAACAAAAATAAATTTTTGTATGTTTATTTTTGTGAACTCAATGGTGAAGTCTTATATTAGTGTTATGGATCAAGAAAGTATGTATTGAAAATGAATTATGGAAAGAAATTCTATAGAAAGAGATGTGTCTAAAAAGACATTTTTGTCATTCAAGAAAAGGCATTTGAATGGTTCTGCTTTGTTCTAAATTAGATTTCATGTAGCCTAGGCTAGCCTCTTGTTGGGGACCGTGCTGCCCCACACTTGGGGGCCAAAAGGTCGTGGACCACTCTATCAGTATTGGAACCCACACTGCCAAAAGCCTTGGGGGCTAAACTGTTAGATTCCGCACTGCCCCAAGCTGCTCTGGTCCACGGGTCAGGGTTTAGCAAGAGAGAGAGTGAGGACAGACACGAAGAATGGAGACCAGACAGAGTGTGATTCAATCCCATTTATTCTTCAGTCTCTCTTCTTCTCTCTTTTCAAGTTTCTTGTTTCTAGTCCAGCTCCCAAGTCTATAGTTCCTAGTCCCTAGTTCCTAGTCCGTAGTGCCTCCAAGTTCCAAGTTTCCAGTTCCAAGTTCTAGTCTCGAGTCTCATCCAAGTACAAATATCTAATCTCAAGTGTCTAATAATTTCTTCTGTCTACCACTCGCCTTTTATATGTCTCACTTCTAAGCCACACCTTTAAGTCATGCCTTTAAGTCTTATCTCTAAATCACACCTTTAAGTCTCACACACCCAAGGGAAGATCCTGGGTATCTAAAACAAGATGTTATCAGAGTGTGCTCAGCTGTTGTAGGCTATTGTAAACAAGTGTTTTGTCAGGGTATATAGCTCAAGATGGCTGCAAGGATGATATCCGCCTTCTGTTGGCTCCCCACAGCCTCTTACTTGCTGTGTAGCTGTGGATATCCTTAAACTATTGCACTTTCTGCTACATCCCAAGTACTGGGAGGATAGGCATGTATCAGGATCCAAACTGGAGCCTGGAATGAAGCTACACAGTAGACATCAAAGGAAGAGAGGGAAGGAATTCATATGACATTAAACTAGCTCATTAGCTGGTCATTGTGCCAATTAGTGAGAAGTGGTGGGCATAAACTCAGTGTGGCTGAGATGATACCTCTGACAGGTTAGTATTTGGATGTGAAGGCTCCACACTCAGAGGCATCTGACCTGTTTCCTGGCCTAGTATGGTGTCTTCCAACTACTATGGAAAATGTTGTTCACAGCCTGAGTAATGCCTGTGGATTTATCCATGGCCTTATCATTACCCTTCTATCTGGGGGAAATCTAAAGAGATCCAGTTTCATGTATTGAAACTGTGCACATGAGCTCATATTTGGTGACTAACACTGTGAAACATCTGACTCTCCCATTGCATGCACCATCAACTTTTCTTTTCTGCAACTTGCAGAAAGGCTGGCTAGTTAGGATGTACTGGTAGAGTTGAAGTACCATCAGAACCGCAATTAGAACGGAACTGACAGTCCAGGTATGAATTGTAGCACATCTCTAGAGATACGTGTCATTTTATTTTTCCCTAAAATGACCAAGTCTTGCCACATGCATTGTAAAGTCAGGTTGACTGGTTCAAAAAATATCTTATTGATGGTGGACTGTGTTCCAGCAATCAGAAGATTATCTTGGGAGGCAGGAAGAAAGATAATGATAGACTGCATGACTCTCAGGAGCTTTGTAGCTCATGCAAAAATAAAATGCCCTCCTATTTCCCACAGTTTAATCTGTATTTCCTCTAATTTTACAGAGCTAGAGGTGAACTGGAACACTTACACTGTAATTTCCCTTGCTACCAATTTCAGGACTTTAAAGAAAGGAGTTGCATTAGTTTCCTGTGGTCACTGCAACAAATTACTACATATATGCTCTCTTAAAACAACAGAAATTTATTCTCTCACAGCTACTGAGGTTGGAAGGCTGTGATCAAAGTACCAGCAAGGTTACATTCTCTTACAAAACTGTGAAAAGTCCAGCTAATGGCTGCTTTGAGTTTTTGGTTTGGTTTGGTTTTGTAGACTCTTGGCATCATCCATCTTACTGCCTCGAGGTTCCACCTGGGCAATGCAGGGTAACTGCTCTCTCACAGGTTCTTACTACAGATTCAGAGATGTTGCCTGTGAATAAGGTAATAATTGGCACAGCTGCCGAGATGAAAGCCCTGGGTATCTCTGCTTTTGGAACCCAGTACAGTATACTGCCAGAGGAAAATCTACTCATAAATCTTCTTGTTTGTGACATGTATGAATGTAAAATAGAGAGAAATATAGGCAAATTAAGACCATAACTCTTCAAGAATGATAAATAATAATTAGCTTAAGAATTATTATTTTATCAATATATATTTTCTTTCTACCTTTGTCTGAGTAAGGAAAAAAGAAAAAAAGAAAAGATGGATGTAAATAAAAGCCATAGGAAGTGGAGTAATAATGATAAACTATGGAACCAACAAAATCCTCACATATACCCACTTGAATAACTGTAATATGATATGCTTGATAAACACACACACACACACACACTGCCTAATGTCATGTGTAACCACATGAGTTCTCCACAGTCACTACCCTCAGAATTCTTTACTGAACAGAGATGACTATTATGAACATAGTCTCCTTACAAAGACCAGACTCATGGCCACCTGCACATCTAATTGCATTAGTGATACAGGCTTACCCACTGTACATAATTTCTGATAATGACTTTATATAATCATCTTTTTTTTTCCCTCTGAGTTTTTACAGCTTCTGCCTCTTGCCCCAGACATAGTAAATCTTTTGAACGTCTTAGAAAAAAGGAAGTGAATCTACTCTGAGACAGATGTCTGCTATATTGCTGTACTAGAGCAAATTGTTGGGCTCACATATTAGAGTGTTTGAGATCATCATAACTCATAATCAATAAAATGCTCTCTTAATGAGGGCTCATTTGGCATCATATATCTTTTTAAAATATGAAACAAAGGTTACATCAGAGTCTTTCTGGACCGTCTCTAGGGTATTTTTGCTCCTAGCTGCTTTCTTTGCTTGAATGCTCTAATGACACCATCCAGGGGAAATGGGAATGTTTGCCTAATGAATTTTCAAAAAGTTGTGGAGTCTTAGGAGATTCTCATATGTCTGAATAAACAATTAACTCTTGGTTTTCTTTAAATACTGAAAACATCAGTGTGAGAAAAAAATTATTAAAGTACCTCTGACCCAGCAAAGGAGAAATTAAAAAGAAATCACACTCACATATGCCAAAAGCTAACCGAATCCCAGAAAATGAATGTCATCATCAGCATGACCAATTCAGATCCACTAAAGAGAATGAAGTGATAGGCCTGGAATTCAAGATCAGTCTGCCTTTCCAACAGAGCATAAGTCTTCAAAGCTAAAATTAACAGCATCAGAAATGATGACTTATCTTTTCAGTAGACACTAAACTTTGAAGATGGAAAAATCAGTTCTTTGAACAACTATGTTCAGTATCTCAATGTACAAGCCATGTGTGTTTCTATTTGTGTGTAAATTTTCTTAATTACTATCTCACGATTCAGAGATCTGCTTGACTAAATTGTGACTCCCTCAGTGTATACAAATTTTCATAATAAGGATTAAAAGCAGATTGCTTTCTTATTAGAACAAACATGAAGAGATTGCATTATTTGGACAACTTAGTTTTCCCTCTTTGACAATGATCAACTTTACTTCTATAATTCTCAACAAACAAACCAAAGATGGGGATTATTTGTAGACTATTTTCAAAATATAAATTAATGAAATCTGGCCTTAATTGGACTTCATTCATTATACCATGAGCTAATGATCTCACAAGAATGACAGTTTGTGACTAACAATAGCATATACAAAAGAAAAACCAAGCCCCTAATGAGCATATTAATATTAAAATGCAAAACACAGAATTTTGTGTAAATTGTGTTTTGCTTTTATGTCCTTACCATTTGTAAAGGAATAATTAACTGGTTCTTGTCACAGAAAACCTATTTGTAAAGCCAACACTTTGCAACAACATACCGTAACATAACTGGGCAATTCAGAATATCAGAAATGCTGGCTGTATTTTTCTGTGTACATAGCACTGAGAGTTATTCCCTACAGTGTGCCATTTTTTAATCAGAGATAACCTTCAGAGCTGACTGTATGAAAAATTATCATCTAGTACTCTAAACGGCAGACTGTATCTGACACTTGATTTAAGTTTGTATTGAATTCAAGAAAGCAAGTGGAAAGTAGCTGAATCTCTCTAAATACTTGTAGAGAATTTTTGCTGCAAGTGAAATGACTGTCTTTGGGGTTTTGATTGACTCTAGTTGCTTGAATGAATGCTGGATGATTTAGTGTGTTTCATGAAATTAGTGCAAGTTGAATACAACATTAGCACATTCAAAATGTGTTTATCATGCAATTAGCACAATATAAAAAATTGACCCAGACTCTATGGGAAGAACCTAATTAATAGAGATAAAAATACACAGTCAAACACATTCAAATAACTCCTTGCCATAGCTTATGTTCTAAGAGTTACTATACCCAAAGTTATTATATAAAAATGAAGTTACAAAAAACTGGAATTAGGGGAATTTGGGGACAAGGTGGAAACCTAGTGTTATGGAAGCACCATGGGATTCCCAGGAGTAACCCTAGCAAGGACTCCTAGTAACGAGGGACACGGGACTTGAACCACTATCTTCTGTAACCAAGGCCTCAGTGGAGGGCTTGGAAAACTCACCCAGTGATAAAAACCTTACAATCTTCAGTTTGTCCTGCCTGCAGAGTGTGCTGGGCCTGGAGCCTAGCAGAATTGTCATCAAAGAGACTAGAGAGATTTCGTCCAGCTACTGATGGGAAGAGATGCAGAACAGCACAGACAAACATTAGGTAGAGCTCCTATTAACACCAATATGTATTCCTCCAGAAGAGGAGCAGAGGAAGAATCTGAGGAACCAGAGGGGTCAGGGACATGCCAGGAGAACATGGCCCATAGAAATCACTGACCTGGATTCATGAGAATTAGCAGAGATCAGGGAGCCTCGAGGGGTCTGACTTAGGTCCTTTGCATACATGTCATGGCTTAGTATTATTGTGGAAATTCTAACAGTCAGAACAGGGCCTGTCCCTAACTATTTTGCCTACCCATGAGACCCTATTCCTCCAACTGATTTGCCTTGCCAGCCTTGATGTGATGGTGTGTGCCTGGTCTTATTGGGACTTTTTATGCCCTATTTGGTTGATGCCCTTGGGAGGCCAGCTCTTTTCTCAGGGGAGACATTGGAGGATGGATCTGGGAGAGAGTAAGGGGTCTGTAGTTCGGTTGTAATACATTAGACTAGAATTAAAAACATACAAAAGTACAAAATACAGAAAAGTTATAGAAATATAACTACTATAGAAATAAAACTACTAGAAATATTTCTAGTAGTTCTATGGAACAGAGATATTGTTTAGAAAGGCAGCAAAATGTTATTTAAACATGTTTATAAAAAATTTGTAGGATTTGACATGATCATAGACATATATATATGATATATATATCAGTAATGTTTAATGTTAACTCACTTTCATAAGAGCTTTGAAATGGATCAAATGGATCAAAACATTTAATTCATTCGACAATCCTTTAAGGATTCACCAGTGAATTCTGTGAATCCTCTCTTTTATAGGTACACTTGTGGTACAAAAGACTTGTAGAGTATGTTCTTCTGTGCTAACATCAGCTACAAGCTACTTAAAACTCTATTACATTTCAAATAATAATCTGTGCCTTCCTTAAAATATGAGCTTCATATTGGTGATAATTATAATAGAGCAATATTATGTAATAAAACAAAATTATGTTCCTAAAAAAGCAATTTGTACCCCATAATCATATTTGTTTTTGTAAAGTATGCTCAGTACACTCATTATATATACTAATTCATTCTTTCAGGAGCTCTGAGAAACATGTTTCTCTGTTCATTAATCCAGCAGGAAATTAGCGTCCTGTGATAGGTTTGTATATGCTTGGCCCAGGGAGTGGCATTATTAGCATGTGTGTCCTTGGAGTAGGTGTGGCCTTGTTGGAGTAGGCTTGTCACAATGGGCCTGGGTTTTAATACCCTACCACTAATGTCTGGAAGTCAGTCTTCCACTAGCAACCTTCAGATGAAGATGTAGAACTCTCAGTTCCTCCTGCACCGTGCCTGCTTGGACACTGATATGCTCTCACCTTGATGATACTGGACTAAATCTCTGAACCTGTAAGCCAGCCCCAGCTAAATGTTTTTATAAGAGTTGCCTTGGTCATAGTGTCTGCTGGCACCAGTAAAACCCTAACTAAGACAGGTCCATAGAAGTTTTTGGATTGGCTGATTCACATGACTAGTGAGGACCTTATTTGGATCTTGACTTGGACACTTAAATAGTGAAACATGTGAGTAATATTTTGAGGAGTGTATTCAAACACTAGCAGATAATTAAGTGAAAACTGTGCAATAAGATCACTAATTAGTAAATAAACTTACTCAAAAGAAATTTGTGAAAATAAGCTGTTTATATGTGATGGTCAAAGTCTCTTCCTAAGAGGCCGAAGGCTGAAGTAGATGACAGGCAAGTTTGTGGGCCTAAGTAAACTTTCCCCAAATGTTTACTTTTAAAAAGTTTTTTAAAGGGATTTATCAAAGAAACATACAACTACTAAACAGAAACTTTTCTTAGACTTGTGTGGGTCCATCTATACATGAAGTAAAGATATCACCTCTAGAATGAACCCTTTAAGATGGAGACTCACATGGATAAAACATAGCACCTGCAGATGGAATACTTTGGTCATTTAAATTACTTTACTGAGGATAGTGAAAATCAAATGGTTAGTATAACTATAACTTAAGTAAGCAGCTGACTAAAACTGAAATCTGTTTTAACTAACCTATAATAGAAGGTGATGGGAAACTCCAAGTTCTAAGTGTGTGGTCACTATTAAGGATAGACTTTGAATTTGCCTCTACTCTTCATTGCCGGCAAGATTTCTTTGTAGCTGTCAGAGCCCAGGTGCATTGCATGATGTATTTTGGAGTAAATAATCTGGGAATCTCTGGTACTCACAGTCTCTCTCTACCTCTCTTCAATATCCTTATTTTAAAAGTTACAATGAGCCTAGAAGAGTCATGTAATGAATTCATTTTTTTTCTCTGAATATAATTATGACCCCAGTTTTTTCTACAAAGACATAGAAAACATTGAAAACTGGATCTTTTCTGAGGACTCATGATCTAGGATAGAAAAAAAGGTAGCCAGAACTAGCGAGCAACGCAAAGCAATGTGTAATTAAATGCTTACTTTTGTGACACAGGCAACGAGGGCCATGTGATATCAGAAAAGAATAAGTAGAGAGTAGGCTGGGATTGTCAGAGCATGTTTGTGGGGGAGGCAGCGATATTGGTAGGATCCTGCACACTGGGTAGGAGGCAATGAAGGGAATCAGAAAAACAACAGGCAGTGGGTACTTTGGGAAACTGGCCTGGTAGGAACTGATGTTTACTGTTGGGATGAGAGTAAAAGCAAAAACTGACCTTGTCTGTTCTTTTATTTTTCCTTCATGCCAAGTATCTAAAAGACACTGAATATTAAATATAATTATAAAATTTCATACCAAGTAATATGACTACTTTCCCCGTTTCTATGTGCACATATAATTTTTCTTCCTTTTCCTTTGAAATTCTATCATGGGATGTAAAAACTGGCTTCTTTTTTAATTTTTAAAAGTAATTTATTTTTATTGGATATTTTATTTACATTTCAGATATTATCCCCTTACCCCATTCCCCCGCCCCACCCAGGAACCCCCTATCCTAAACCCCTCCTCCTGCTTCTATGAGGATGTGACCTCACCCACCTCCCACTCCCACCTCCCCACCCTCGAATTCCCCCACACCGGGGATCCAACCTTCATGGGAACAAGGATCTCCTCTCCCACCTATACTAGACAAGGCCATCCTCCCCTACATATACTGCTGGAGCCATGGGACCCTCCCTATGTGCTCCCAGGCTGGTGGTTTACACCGTGGGAGCTCTGGTTGGTTGGTATTGTTGCTCTCCCCATGCAGCCGCAAACCCTTTCAGCTCCTTCAGTTTTCTCTCTCACTTTTCCATTGGGAACCCAATGATCAGTTCAATAGTTACCTATAAGCATCTGCCTCTGAATATGTCAGACTCTGGCAGACCTCAAGACTGACTTTTTTTTTGGATATTTTATTTACATTTCAGATGCCATCCCCTTTCCCCATTTTCCCTCCCTAGAAAACACCTCTCCCATGCCCCCTTTTCCTTTTTGCTTTTATGCAATTTTTTTAAAATGTTAATCAAAGGCTTTATAAGTTTGCTAATGCTCAATCAGAAGTGTAACCCAATATGCAACCTAGATATATCAACTATCTTTGACTGGTGGAGAAACGTGAACATCGGCCTCCATGCCCCCCCCCCTCTCTTTCTGTCTCTCATCATCTAGCTTCTTCTCTCATTCTTCTCCTCCTCTCCTTACTCCTTCTCTTCCTCTTGGTGCTCCTCCCACCTTAGCTCCTCCTACATATCACCCTTCCTGTTAAAATAACACTTTTCTCTCAAAATACAATTAGAGCATAATTATACCAATTTGTAGCAGTGAGGTACAAGATAGTCCTAATACCCAGTCCATCATTTTGTTGACTAACCAGAACTTCTGTCATCTCTCCTAACTAAAACACTTAGTTCTGAACCTGGCGTTTTTCTTGGCTTTAGAATGAATATCAGCTGAAAACCATCCACTCAAATCTTTTCTCTCAAAGTAAATAGCCAGGCTTGGCTATGAGACTATAAGTTTTCAACCCTGTCAGAATTCCAGAATGATTGAATTAACTGAAATTATGGGAAGCACAAAGCATAGCTTCTAAAACTTAGCTAATTTATAGATACCGCTGAACACCTGGACAGTCCCTATACTTCAAAACGTTGGAGCATCTGATCTTCAGCCTTCTGGCCCAGGATCATCTGACAGACCTTAGTGATGCAGAATTATTAAGGGCTGATTACTCTGTCTAGGCAGATATAATCAAAGACTGACTTCTTAACTGCTACATTGGATGAGGAAGATTGCTTCTTTGTGCTACGTATTCATAAGTACAACAGGCTTGCTCTCAGCCTGTGTACTGTTTGTAATTCTCCAGTTATGTATTTCCCTTAACTTACTGAATTCATGATATTTGCCTTGCTTATATTTGTGATTACATGTATTTCCAGCATTAGACATTTTTCTTGTTTTCTTGTTTCTCATTTTGTGAGGAAACAGAGAATGTTCCTAACTATTGGAGTAAGGATGGTGCTAATGATGCCAGCTATGTTTGCATTAAATAACTGAGTCTGAAGAGATAGCTCAGTAAGTAAGGTTCTTGATACACAAACTTGCATGCTTGGCTAAATCTTCAGCAGTCATGTAAAAGCAAGGCATAGCATGTGTTTATAATCCTAACGCAAGGAAGCAGAAACAGAAGATTTCTGGAGTTCTTTAATCTCTGAGTCTAGCCAAATTAGTGGCCCCCTGTCTCGAAAAATAAAGTAGTTACTAAGGAAAATCTCTATCCAACATTTATGTTTGCCCTACAGACACACACATACACCAAGTACATGCACCCCCCCTCCATGTATGCAAACATGTATAAATTTAAGATCAAACCAGTAAATCCAAAAGTAAATAAAGTAGCATAACGTTTTATAAAATGCTAGCACACATGCTAACTTATTCCGCGCCCCCTCCGAGTCCTCTTCGCCCGCGAAAGAGACACGTGAGGCAGTGTTCGGGTAGTTACTACAACGAGGCTTTATTCTTGTATTAGCAGAAGCGGAAGACCACAAGCCCGGGAAAGGCACTGCTATATATACCCTAGAGTGGTGTGTTCACTTCTGATTGGCTGTTCACTCATCACCCCATATACACCCCGGGATGGGCAGTGGCTTGGCGCGCTTTTGCCTTTTGCACCTGCGCAGTTAGTTGTTTACTTGTGGGAGCACAGGATGCCCGTGCCATCTTGTAATGGCGAATGTTGTCACGCTCACCGTGGCTCCTAACACTAACTTCTTACTCCTTACAGTAGCTCTGGTCATAGTAGTTGCTGTCATCATCGTTCCACAGATTTGGAAATTAATGCCTATAATTTTTTAAATTTAAAGCAATTTATTTAATGATACATAATAATACCACAGGGCTTTTCACTGGAGGGCACTGAACACAGTAATGATGTTCTTGTGCTTCTTATGATACTGTTCCAATCGCATAGTAGCAATTATTTCAAATCGATGGGTTAATACCTTTTTTCAAAAGGTTTCCTCACTGGCTGAAACTCTCTGATTAGGTCAGGTTAGCCAGAGAGTTCCAGGGATCCACCTGTCTCTTCTTTAATGCTTAGATTACAAGCAGCAACCATGACACCTGACTGTCTGCTATCTCAGATTCTGAGTATTAACCCATTTTCTCAGGCACACAAGCCAAGCACTTCACTAACTAAGCTTTCTTCATAGCTCATTGTGATGTTTCTCTAAGTCTTTTTCTCTTAAATGTACATTTATGCATATATTTATGTGAATTATTTATGTCCTCAGTACATTTTTTTTTTACTTCTTAAAATATTTTTGTGGTGTCCTTAATTTTTATGGCTCCTTTAATCCTTCCTCCCTAATCCACTTTTCCTGACTACAAAATATCCAGGGATTAAAAAAAAGAGCAAAATAGCCAAACAACTTGCCCAACTAGAGACCAATGTCATGAGAGAGAGCACACCCCTGACAATATTAATAATATTCTCATATACTTACAGATAGGAGCTGACAAATTATTCCTCTGCTGGTGAAATGAGCCAATCCAAGCCACATAGGAAAAGTCAAAGGTTAGGGAAGTCACCATGGGAAAGGAGACTGAAGGGCGAAGTAGAGAAAGGGAGAGATCATGAGGGCACCTAGACAAAAGGTAAAGGAAGACAAAGAAAGAGAATCTAACATGTCTTAATTATATAGGGAAGAGTCTCTAGAGGAAAGATAGCCCAACCTGCGCTGGAAAGTTCGGGCTAGAAGGCTTGCTTGCTGTGCCAGGTAGGAAATGAGGGATACTAGGAGAACCTAGAGGCCAGGTCTGCCTTGATATGCACCTCAGCACCTTGTCTGGGGTCTGAAACCCAACAGGAACCTAGCATTACTGTCCTCTGAGAGGCTTTACCCAGCAGATTAAGAGACAGACCACCAGCAAAACATTAGGCATAACTTGGGAAAGGTTGTGGAAAATACCTAGAAATTTTAAGTGGTTCAAAGACAGCCACATGTAAAAAAAAAAAACAAAAAACTCATATCTCCTGCCAAACATTGGAAATCTCTCATGAAAAGGTACCATATTCTCAAGGAATATAAAGAAATGTACAGTTGAGATAAACTGAGCACACAACATCTTATTTATCTTGCTATAGTATATACTGGGTGCCATACATCTGTAAAGTAATTTAAAGAACCATTTTATTCATATGAAGAGAAACAACCATTTAAATTTCCATACATTTATATGTCAAATGTATATATAATGTTTATATAACATTTCTATGCAAACTGAACAGCTACAATAAGATTGGATACTTGAGTCTCTTACTTATTCATTAGTAGAATGGGTTTGTCTGGGGCCTTTTGTTAAATTCCATTAAAGTAGAATAAGGAAACAGTCAAAGAAAAAGGACATTTTTCTCTAGAATACCTATTCTCTAATTCTGGGAATATGGTATACATTTTCCTACTTTATACACTAAATATCAAGTCTATGAAGAATCTGGAAATTCTAGAGAAGAAAGCCCACCTAAGATTCACAGGACAAATATCAGATTAGGGAGAATCCCAGCAACTTGAGTGCAACTAATCTAAAGTTTGACTCCCTGTGGCCAAAGGATCATAACTGGCACATAAGGAAAACTACAAAGGTTTAAACAGGAGCTGCTCTGCTCCAGCCGGATGCATAGAGCAAGGCAATGCTCATCACTCTTGGCTCATCAGAGGCCAAGAAGCAAGCCGTGGCTGTACAATTGCCCAGCTGCTGCTAGGCTCTTCATTATGACAAATGATTTTGACTAGTATTAGATACCATAGCTGGCTCTCCAAAGATGATAATGTTACCATAGAAGAGCTCCCTCTTATTCTTCTTAGCAGTGAATGTGAGCAAAGGTTTATATTTATAACTTTAATATTATATAATTTAGACTTTATATGAGTCTTCAATGTGCCCATAAAAATACTTTAAAAATAAAGTGAATTTCTATTATTTGAAACATTAATATAGAAGTTATTCATTTTATACTAAGTATGTTACCTAGTCTTTATAATTATCTTCAGAGGAAAGAACCATTTCAATTTGATTTTTGTTTTAAATATACAACTTCATATATAGAAACTTATTCAACTTGTCTCAAGGCTCTCCACTAATAAATACCCATTGTTAAATTCAATGTAAATACAAACTATTTTTAAACACTATGATGGTGTTTCACTGTACATATGACAGTATTAAGTTATTGCTTATATCAAACTTTTAACTCTAACTGTATTGTGAAGTCAGCAAGTTGCAAAGCTGTGATACTCAAAGTATTTATGCTTATAGACCTGGGAAAGAATTATTCTTTAGCAGTGCATTAGGTGATCAATTAATATGGAATTAAAACAATTATGTTGGTTAGCATTTGAAACACCAAAATGATTACTCTGAACTATAAATCAAGGCAACTTTAGCAGTGATGACAGATATTTTCAAATATTCAAATATATTCACTCTTTAAGAAATTAGTAGTCTTATTATATATACAGATAATACACACACACAAAGAGAGAGAGGGAGGGGAGAGGGAAAGGAAGACGGAGAGAAGGAGAGAGAGAGAGAGAGAGAGAGAGAGAGAGAGAGAGAGAGAGAGAGAGAGAGAGCGCTTGGGACACTCAGCCCTAAATGGAATATCTTCATCAAACCCCTCCTCTTCAGGGTTAAGGGAACCTTGAAGAAAAGGATATAGAAAGGATATATAAGAGCCAGAAGGTATAGAGGACACCAAGAAAACAAAGCCTCTAAATCAACATAAGCAACTCTTTTATAAAATCAGAGACTAAAGCAGCATGCACAGGGCCTTCAGGTGTCAGCATCAGGTCTTTTCTGTAAATATTATGGCTTTCAGTTCAGTGATTTTATTGGATTCCTTAGTGTATGAATAACTAAGTCTCAGATTCTTGTTCCTTCTCTTGGGCTCCTTCCGTTCTTTTGGTTTGTCTTGCCCAACTGTGATTTGATAGCTTTTGTTTTATATTATTATATTTTATTTTGTTATAGTTTATTGTTATCTCTCTTTGAATCTTCTTTTCTCATAAGAGAAAGAAAGAGTATGGATCTTGATGACAGGGGATGTGGGGAGGAACTAGGAGGAGTAATCTGATATAACATGTGAAAAGAATTTATTTTTAATAATTCAGTTAAAGAAACAAAGAAATCATCAGAAACAAGACTCTATTAGTGTTTTCTGCTAATACCTGGATTCACAAAATGCCAATGTCTGATGCCCAGTCAAGCTTGTGCCTAGTGTTCATTTTCATCATCCCCTCTTGAATAAAATTCCATGCTTTTGTAGTTTAGAGACAGTAAGTTATTTTAAAACAAGGTTTCCCACAATGAGTTCTGCTTCAAATGTATCAGAAAACAGTACTGGAGGGTCACATAGAAAAAAATACAAAAAACAACAACAAGGTTGACATTAAAGGCAGAAATAAAGAAAGAGATACTATACTTGAGAAATAAAACTGTTTGCATGTTAATAAGCTGGGAAGAAGTGTCCAGAACAAAGTGCGCACTTGGAGGTGTTTGCAGAACACATGAGCAAACGTGCAACTGAACACTTAGCCAATGAGCAAGTGTGCATATAAGATTCTTAAGTTAAAACTGTAAAATTGCACTGATTGTGGAGTGCCCACCCACAATTAATGCATTTACAACACAACCTCTACACCAAAAGTCAGAAAACTCTCAAGAGAGGGATGCTAAGAGATTTTAAGTTTCAGAAGACCAGAAACTACTTCAAGATAAATGGAAGTTATAAGGAGAAGGTGGATCTTGGAGGAATTGCAGGATGAGGTAGAAAAATATATTGTCTGCTCTTCTCAAGGAGTTAATAAAATTGTATTGTTTAAAAATAATTTTAAACTATTTTGATATTCCAAAGAAAAGCTATCCTACAAGTTGGCACTAAATGGCCAATACCTTCACTGACAAAATACTATTATATTTACTCAAGGTTTATTACTTTTCAACATACTTCAAACTATGCTGTCTTCTTTGTACTTCATAGCACAGGTGGTTCTAGCTCAGGAGAAAAGAGGTTTCTTAATCTCTCTGCCCTCACGTCCATGACCAATGAGGAGTAAGTGGGCAGTAGTCAGTAACATCAGCAAACGAGTACTGAGTACTTGGGCTTCAATGTCAGTACCTTTCTTTTCAAGTCTCTCTCTGGATAGTTTTATTCAAATAACAACAGAAGTAAATACAATAGCAATCAGAAACCTATAGCATAAAGACGGACTCTCAACCAGACCACAGAGCCAGTGGCAAAACCCTGAGAAGCTAAGTCCTGCTTGCCAGATTCTTATCCATACACAATTAATAGTTGTAATATATTTTTATAACCTTTTTTTTCTGGTGGGTGAAGAGAATCAAAATGCCAAGGCATCATTTTTATTGAGCAATATTCATAAAGCATTTCTTCTGAGAGCTTCAACAGAAAGTTTGGAAGTCACTCTTCAGTACAATATATGTAATAGACATTTCATTTTCCAAAGCAGAAGCATAAATCATTAACTAAGACCACATTTCTTGTCAGTGTTTCTAATTTCAGCCTTGAAATGTTTGTACTGAATGAGGAAAGCAGCAGCGTGATAATAAATTCCC
The DNA here is from genome assembly GCF_011762505.2 of Arvicanthis niloticus. Taxonomy (NCBI): domain Eukaryota; kingdom Metazoa; phylum Chordata; class Mammalia; order Rodentia; family Muridae; genus Arvicanthis; species Arvicanthis niloticus. The sequence goes on along the minus strand of NC_047664.1, from coordinate 51,925,177 downwards.
CTGATGAGAGGCTGTCAGGAAGAAATTGTCAGATTAGCAAGACAAGGGAGAAAAATCACTGTTTTAGTAGCAATCCTTGAAAGGGAAATAAAAAATTAAGCAGCGTAAGAATCGAGTATTTCCAACACTTTATTCAATTACAGTTTTCTAACATGGAGATGTTGGTATGAATCTTTGGAAGTTTAAAAAGGCGAGATGTAAGCATATTATTATTCATGAAAATGAAACAGACTAAGTGAGGTCACCGTCTGATATCTCCCTAGAAGGGCACTATGTTGAAATCTAAATTCTCATCAACTAGCCTGGTCAGTGGTATTTATCATTGTCTTTATGATATAACTCAAGAAGGTGGGTCAAGATACTTGAGAAATATGGATTGAAAGAATAGGCTCACAAGTAAACATTGTATAAAGGAGGGTCAAGGAAGGACCCAATGAACTACTGGATTGGCTTACTCCCTTAAGTTCAAATGACAAGAGGCAAGGGTCAGTTCCATACTCCAAAGTTAAGGTTTCAGTTCAGCCTGGAATATTATATTGTCTTGTCATAACAGAATAACATAACTACCTGTTGGTCCATGTGAACAGAGCATGCTAACATATTGTTTTAATTGTGTCCTGTGAAGGCTATGCAGGAGAACTTATTCTGCCACCCTTTCCTATCTTCTGAAAGCTCCAGGCATTCATTATCTATGATCTCCAGGTCTTTACAACTGCCCTATCTGCTTGTCTGCCTTGTCTAAATTGACTCTTCATATGACCACATCAGTTAGGATGTTTGTTTATAAGAATAAACTTGACTAACATACAAAGTGCTCTGACATTAGGTCAATATATTTGTAAAGATAGTTTTTCAATAAGATCAGCTTTGGAATCAGTAGCCTGAGTAAAGTGACAGTCTTGTCACTTATGCAGTTTAACTCAGTTGCCTCAAGCCTCCCTGTGCTATCAACTCTGGGGGCTGGCTTGGACTTCAAGACAAAATTTGGAGGCAAAGTCCAACCAAAATTTTATGGAAAATATTTTATTGTAACATATATCATATGATTAACCAATACATGATGCAATAAAATGTTCCTTTTCTATTATTTCAAATTTCACTTGAGAACTGGAATGACTAAACTCATTTGCCATCTAAGTAGCAAAAGATAGATCACTATATAAATGTGCAATAACAGTTAAATAATTGAATTGAATGATTAAAATAGATTGTTTAGTGTCCATATTTTCTTGACTGGGTGGCTTAACAGGAGAAATTTATTTTCTTACACTTGTGGAAACAGAAACTCCAAAATTGAGATATCCACAGTATTCATGTCTCCACAGGATGTTCTTGGCTTTTAAATATTGGAGTCCCTTCCATGTGCAGAGCAGATAATTTCCTTATGTATGGTGCTTGGGCCCTAATCCCTTAATCTTATAAGGATGCTAATCATTGGGTAAGGGCTTAACCTACAGACATTTTGTATAACTTAATTACACATTTATAATTTTATCACTAAACATTGACATTTTTTGAGGTAATGGAGGTGATAAATTGGAGGGCTTCAAAATATGAATTTGAAAGGACACACATAGCAAATAAAATTACAAATTACTTCTCATTATATTTCAGGGGGAACAAAGCTTTGGAGTAGGGAATAACCTGGACATGGTCCCTATATTATAATGGTTCAACTTTACTGACTCCATAACAAGGTGAATTCAATAAACAATCACCAGAAACTCTGCTTCAATTTTCAAAATATGATCTTTTTCCAGGCTACCAGTATCTGATTGTGCCCTCTCAGGTGGTAGAATAATGGTAATAAGCCACAGGTTCTGCTCAGTTAATTAATCACAGAGGGGAAGAATTTACCTTCTACAGCAGCATACAGGATAGCCAAACCTTGATGTTTGCCCCATGGGTTAGATATGTTAGTGGATTTTTTACTTGCCATGTTTTAAATTTATCATGGATTACAAGACACTACAGTGTTGTAGTGAAGGAACATCTATGTACGTCCATCTATGTACCCAGTCTACTTGTGTCCTTGGTTCTCCATTCTTTTGTTCTTACCAATCTAGTTGAGGCAAGATCACCAACTTGTTCTTACTTTCTGCAATGGAGAACTAAATACCCTGCATTTGTATCATATTAACATTTTGTATTGATATTGAATACTAGAGCAAGTATGAATATATAGTAAAAGTCAACATATATATATATCAAATTTTTCTCCAAGTAAGAGGAGACAAAGTTAGTAAATATGTTTTCTTTTTTAACAATGCTTGATGACAGAGTCTTGTGACATGTATTGAAAGCACTGAACATACCTCAAATGGCCATTTACTTAGTTTTAGTATTCATGTGAAACTCCAATCCTTGATTACAAAATGCCTTTCTCTAAATGGATGAAGATGGAGAGGTTTCGGCCATTCATCTACTTATAGTTTAACATCTTCCACAAGCACTGTCATGCCTGTAGAAATGTAATTTCCCCTCCTGGGAAAAATGTTACAAGACAGTCCATTCAATCATCTTAAAGACATGCTTATCTTTTAATAGGCTTGTTATCTTGGTGCAAATTTGCCGTTACCATATGTCTCCCTACTTTTTGTGAGACACTCTGACTTTTAATTGTGCCTGCAAGAAGAATAAAGTTCTTTTATTTTATTGGATATTTTTTCATTTACATTACAAATGTTAACCCCTCTCCAGATCTCCCCTACCTTGAGAAACCCCTTATCCCATCCCTCCTCCCCCTGCCTCTATGAGAGTACTCTCCCACCCACCCACCCACTCCTGCCTTCTTGCCCTAGTATTTTCCTACACCGGGGCATCGAACCCCCACAGGACCAAGAGCTGCTCCTCCCACTGATATCCAACAAGACCATCCTCTGTCACATAAGCAGCTGGAGCCATGGGTCCCTCCATGTGTGCTCTTTGGTTGGTGGTTCAGTCCCCAGGATCTGGGGGGTGGGGGGGAGAGGAGTGTCTGGCCTGTTGACACTGTTGATCCCCCTACAGGGCTGCAAACCCCCTCAGATCCTTCAGTCCCTTCTCCAACTTCTCCATTGGGACCCAGGGCTCAGTTCAATGCTTGGCTGCAAGCATCCACCTCTGTATTTGTAAGGCTCTGACAGGACCTTTCAGGAGACAGTCATATCAGGCACTTCCCTGGCATCCACAATAGCGTCTGGGTTTGGCACCTGTACATGGGATGGATCCCCAGGTGGGGCAGTCTCTAGATGGCCTTTCCTTCAGTTTGTACTCCACACTTTGTTTCAATATTTCTTCCTGTGAGTTTTTTGTTCCCCCTTCTAGGAAGCACTGAAACATCCACACTTTGGTCTTCCTTCTTGTGCTTCATATGGCCTGTGAATTGTATCTTGGGTATTCCTTGCTTTTGGGCTAATATCTTCTTATCAGTGAGTGCATATCATGTATGTTCTTTTGTGACTGAGTTACCTCACTCAAGATGATATTTTCAAGTTCTATCTATTTGCCTGCATTGGATAGAACTGCATTTTAATCGCTGAGTAGTATTTCATTGTGTAAATGTACCACATTTTTGTAACAACAAACACTAATGGAAAAATGGAAGCTTTGTACTCTGGCAGAGTCCAAACAAATGATTGTGAACTAGTGAGCACAGTTTGATGAAGGAGTGCTTCTAGAAGTTGCCTTCATCCCATTGGCTCCACAATCTACTCCCAATCAGTCTTTTCCTAGACATTTCCCAAGACATAAAAAAAAGGTAGAGTCTCCATGATGCTAAATCATTCTTGTTCATAGATATTCTTTAAGCAGAAACTAACCATAATATTCTTTACACCCCTTGTATAAAGGAGGAGAAGATAGTATTGTTATTGGATAAAAATCTCTGTCTAGCTTTACTCTGTACTGTAAAATCTGCACAAATATTTGTAAGATGCTGAACCCTGCAGCAGATATTTTCTTTAGTTGAGTATCTAATGGCCTTCTATACCTTAGCAGAGCTACTTTTTTTAGAATTCTGTAAGTTGTCAATGTTTCCTCTCAAAATAATACAGTAATTTATAGCCTTAATTTTGTAGAGATACTACAAATCCTGAGTTTTGCCACAATAAACCCACAGGAAAATCCTTCACAGTTTATTATTTATTCATAATGTATTAGGAATCTGAATGACTTAGCCTATTACTAGTCAGCTGATATACATGTGCAAGTCAGAGTTGTTATCTGAGGCTTCACAGAGTATGCCCTTTTCCTGCTGCAAAACTTTATGCAGGCAGCCACAGTAGCAAACAGAACATGGAGACTCAGGCACTTCTAAGATCCAACTAGAGAAGCTACAGTCATGAATGAGAGGACTGTAATGGTCTTTTAAATTCTCAATCATTGTAATAACGCATCTTCCCCACCCCCCCCCCCAAAAAATAGTTAGGAACCCAAAAACTTCATTGAACATATTTAATTAAATAAATTTATGTTACATTCAAAGATAAAGACAAAATGAGTTTTGTAGAACAAGAGCAAGATTTTGGTCAATTCTCTATCCAACAAATTCTAGTCAGCACCTTTAATTTGTTTTATTCTATAAAAATTATGATGAAATATGTGTAATGAAAAAAAGATATCCAATGAAAGAGAGCCTCCAAAAATAAATGAGTAGGTTTTATTTATTTTTTCAGGTTAGTCATATTTTCATTGGTCTTAATTTCTGATTATTTTATCTAGATATCTGATATTTGCATTTAATACAGTGGATAATTTTTTTTTCCTTTCTAATCCTAAATAACTTCTTGTGTGAGCTGTCAAGTCGTAAATCTATTATCAGCCTTCAACACTGCTGCTCCTGTGACCAATCTCAGGACTCCCTCTGTACTCCTACTGGAACCCCATGCACACTTTTTTAAATATCTATTCTATTTTTTTCCTTTTTAAAAAAATTAGGCCGGGAGGTGGTGGCTCACACCTTTAATCCCAGAACTTGGGAGGCAGAGGCAGATGGATTTCTGAGTTCGAGGCCAGCCTGGTCTACAGAGTGAGTTCCAGGACAGCCAGGGCTACACAGAGAAACCCTGTCTCGAAAAACAAAACAAAACAAAAAATTAGATATTTTCTTTATTTACATTTCAAATATTATCCCATTCCCTGGTCCCCTCCCCCCACAATTTCCCTATCCCATCCCCCTCCTCCTGTTTCTGTGAGGGCATTCCCCCACCCACTCCCAACTCCTCACCCCTGCGGCTGCGTTCCCCTACGCTGGGGCATGGAGCCTTCACAGAACAAAGGGCCTCTCTTCCCATTGATGCCCAACAAGGCTATTCTCTGCTATATATGCAGCTGGGGCCATGAGTCCCTCCATGTGCACACTTTGGTTGGTGGTTTAGTCCCTGGAAGCTCTGGGGGTCTAGTTGGTTGATATTTTTGTTCTTCCTATGGGGTTGCAAAGCCCTTCAGTTCCTTTAGTTCTTTCTCTAACTCCTCTATTGGGGACCCCTGTGCTCTGTCCAATGGTTGGCTGTGAGCATCTCTGTTCCATTTTAAACTTATCTAAAGTGTTTGCAGTGAGCTTCAATGGCACGATATTCTTTAAGTCCTTCTCCCTTATTTGAGAGACAATGTGAAACTTTTTAAATATACATTTTATCAAAATACTGATACTCAACATGTACCAGTAATGATAACCTCCACATTGGATGCCTTCATCCATTTTTACTAATATTGTTTTTCTTATCCAGGGCTTGTCATACAATAGATTGCAATATGTTAGTCAGTAGTGAGACATTTTCCATGAAACGGCAGCCTAGGGAGCTAATAAAATACATAATTCTCCCTTCTAAAATAAGCAACTGTGCTATGAGTTACTTTTGAGACATTTAAAACGAAGTTAAGGAAACTTTCAACCTTGCAGAAAAAGACTCTTTCAAATGGAGATGGTATTATTTGACTCATTCTGAGTATGATTACCAGAAACAATGACTAATCTCTGCTTTTATGAAAAATGGATTTAAGTCCATGTTCACTTGTTGCGAAAATTTTTGAAGTAGTCAAATGATTTAAAGTATTGTGCTAAGAAGGACTTTTTTAAAAAAATATATAATGGTTGTGGCAGCATTTTTATACTAACAATGGATATTTTAATGGATGATGAACTATGAAAAAGGTATTGTAAGTGCTTCCTGAAATAAATGCCAAAAATAAAGTTATTATACTTCTTTCTGGTGGAACTACCTGCTTTCTTTGAGTCACTGAGACAAGTCTGCATGGACAACATAGACATATAGTTAAAAATTATCACTGGCATTTACCTAGGTTTCTGCAGATGGTCAAAGCAGTTATAACATGCACTTTGTGAAATGCAGGAAATTCTCATTGTTACTTTGGTACCAACTGCACATGAAACTTAGTAGCCAATCAACAAATATTTCCAAAAATTTTACCATGTTTACATTAGGTCATTTTGCACCTTAACCATATCTGGTTGGTATAACAATAACAGATACACTAGATTAGACTAGACTAAGGAATAGATAGTTGTTTCTTAGAGTTCTGGATGCTCAGAGATCTGATGTTGTGGAACAATATGGCTAGGCTTTGCTGAGTGCTGTCTTCATAGGACAGAGATAGATATATTTTATAAGGCAGAAACAGAAGGGAAAGACTTAGAAGAAAATGGGAGGGGAGAGAAAGATAGAGTTCTTTTTTAAAAAAATAATCTCCAGATTTTTATAAAAATATTTTCATTTTTGCTTTGCCAGTCCAAGATTATTATCAATTTATAAATCTAACAAATACTTTTTAAAAACTACAAATTACATTCTGCCAGCTATGAACAATTTCATTCTTTAAAGGAAAACAAACATTAAAACAGGAAGATTTAGGAATGCTTTGGCTTTCACAACAAAAGAGCCAGATGGAGTTGGATAAATCCTGTTGTACCCAACAACGCATAGAGTACTAGCCTAAACACCATGGACACCACCAGGCAGCAAAGTGATACCAGATACCTAATACAAGAATAGCATAATCCTTATAGGGCACTGGAGATAAGACTTCGCCAGTGAACATGGTTCAATTACATTCTTCTTTTGACTCACATGTTCTGTACCATCTTATTTAACAGATATAATTTTTACATTTTAAAAAATCAAACTAGGAAAGGACTATCTTTGGCATTGTTTAAAATAGTCATTAATAAACAGTTGCAGACAGTTACTAGGCCAGTGCCATATCTAAAGGTATACCTTCCCCACTCAAGAAAACAGAGGAGTTGGTGACAAAAAATACCTGCTTTTGTCTCTCATATTCTTAAAACAGGACAGGACAGGATGAGATGACCACACCAACTAATCACTGAGGTCACAAGTGGCATGCAAAGTGCACCAGAACTCTACTTTTTTTTTTTAGGACTTCTGTTCTATTCCCTAAACAATAAGTTTTTCAATAAGGCTTTCATTTCTCCTCCTAAATGGACATAATGCTCCAAGAAGTGGCTTTTACTATTCGGACATCTCTTTCACCACTTACTTTTTCTTTCGTTTTCTTTTTGGTGATGTTGCTGCCCTCATCTCCAGCCCAGCCCCCACTTGTTAACACACTTTTTGACTTTTTATCCACCTCCTCTTCCTCTTCCTCTTCCTCCTCCTCCTTCAACTGAGGAACACCTGGAGGGGTCTCCTCTCTCTCTCTCTCTCTCTCTCTCTCTCTCTCTCTCTCTCTCTCTCTCTCTCTCTTTCCCATTTTATGATTTTCACTGCTTCTGCATCTAACTGAGGGGCTTGTACCACTTCACCAACAAGTGCTTTCTTGCCAGAATCACCATAGTCAATGTAATCATTTTCCTGGTGGCAGGGGTGTTGTCTGTGGGTTTGCAACTCTTTTCCAGAAGGCTCTGCTTGATCATAATCTTCTTCTGGCTTGCCTTTGGACATAAGCCGCACTTGCAAGGAAGGCTAAGTGTGTCTCTCCATGATCATCCTCTTTATCTTGGTTACTATACCATGTTCACACATAGAAATTAGGGCTGTAGTCACTGATGCAATCGCCATACAGATGGCTACCCTCTTGGTGGTAATGACCACAATCTTCTGGTTGACCTTTATGTCATCTTCATATCACAGAATACCTGGAAGCATATTAACCCCCTAGCAGATTGCATTCATTAAACTATATTTCGTCACTACATGTTTATAGGATGTCAACAGCTTTTCCAATAGGTCAACAACATGCCTCAAATAACTCTCATACTTATGGTTATCATACAGCCACTGAGCGTTGAGTACATATTTCATTGTCACCATGTGGTTCTTTTCACTAATGACTCCAGAACACACCCTCTGAAGTTCCTGCATCTGACTACCAACTCTCAGCAAGGTGTATGCGTAGTGTCTAAATGGAGGTGTCAGCTTCACAGCTCTCCCAAAAGATTCCTGATCCTTTAGGATCATATTCTATTATTTTGCTTTCATAGATAGCCCTCACTCATAGCTGCCTCTTTACTGAAATAATAAGGGGGGGGGGTGCTGAGACTAGGCATTTGTCAGAGTTTCTAGGGCCCTAGAAAGCTGAGTACCTCCTTTCAATATCACTAAGCATCACTTAACTCTTTGTCTGCACTTCATTGTGATTTCATCAAATGAGTGGCTAGTTCAATGACCACAACCAACCAGTCACTTTGGAATCTAGTGTGCCACTGTGGCCAGCCTTCTATGCCCAAAGTATTTTTCAGAACCAATGACTACCTCATAGGATGAGAAGTTAGAGGGTTTGTCAAGACTAATGCAACCTGTCCTGATACAGTCCCCAATCTCCCTCTTTAGAGAATTTAAACCACAAGGAATAAATGTGTGTTATCCTTATATTTAGTATATTAAAAGTCTTTAGTAACAGGGGCCACTGAGAAGTGTACAATTGAGCCACTTTGGATTCTAGTTTGATAAGAAATTCTTCAGCATACTGTATTTCAGCTATACCTCTTTTAGGAATGGCTTCCAGCCTTCTTTATTCTTATACTCCTTTGGAAACGTAATTACTTCTGCCATTTGCACTGTGCTGCATGTGTTCAAACCAAGCTCCCACAAGCAAGGAGACTCTGATAGACTTATTTTTATGAGATCACTAATCGTAATATGAGGCCTCTACCTCATGACATCATTTAAATCCAATAGTGGAATAACCATCTCAGATCCACCTATTTGTGGTTAAAACTTTGGCATATGGATGCTGAGGAGACAGGCACAGTCATTGTCTATAAAACTGTTAGTTAAAAAGCAAGCAAGCAAAACCAGAATAAAAGGCTTTGTGGGTTTCATCTCTCAGTGGTCCAAACTCACAACTTTGTTCACATATGTGTATTACATGTGTGTATAGTAATGTGTAGAAATGTAGAAAGAATCTTATTTCATGATCTCATCAAACATAATAGTGCATGGTAAAAGCTAACTGCCTGCAAGGTGAGGAAGTGAGTAAACAACTGAATAATGCAGGAAGAGGGTACAGATATGGAGACTTTGAACATAATACCAGCCTTAAAGAGAACCTAGAACCAGCATAATATGGAATGCCCTGTATGTGGTAGAGACAACACATGGCTCTAGAAAGAAAGGCCTCATCACAGAGATAGATAACTTGGAATTATAGTAACCTGAAATAATGTAGAGAAGGAATTTTTAAGTGATAGATCTTATAACAATAAGCTATAAAAAATTATAAGATATCATCTTTGCACACCAAATGATACACATTTGTTTCAAGGTGGTGAAGGAAAATGATTACTGAGATTTAAGCCCTAGACAAAAGTTTGCTAACTTTCAGTCACTGACTCCATAGCAATGAAAGTTTGTTTCATCTCCATCTTTGATTTTGTGCTCTTTGTTCTTCTTAAGACTCCCTTCAGTTTAGAGCAATTTTAGACTGACAGAGAAACATAGAAACTTCTCATATATTCTTCTATACATACACAACTGTCTACAATATTCAGTCTATCAATCAGTTTAATCTGCTATCACTTGATGGTCTTCTGCTAATACGATGCACCCCCATGTCCATAGAGTGTGAAGGTCTCCCCATGCCTTTGCATCACTGACTTATAATAAATGTTTAATGAACTATATCAGTCATTACATCATATGGATTATGCTCACTACTCTACAAAGCTTCTCCTCTCTTATATGTCCCTAACTGAAAACCACTTGTGCTTTGTTATGGAGTTGAAACTAAACACTGTGGGGTCTTTTCATAAACGTGTGTACTAAGAATTATATGGAATGAAGACACATAGAGATAGATGTTCTAGAGCTCTCTATGGCCTATTATGTCAGTATTTAGTGTTGGCTAATATTCCATTGTCTAGATGTGAAACAATGTAATCATTCTTTACAGAAAGTCATCCTATTTACTTAGAATTGAAGTTAAGTGTAACTATTTAACTCAGTTTTTATGATAGGTGCAATGGTATAGAAGCTCAGAGCCCTTCAAATACAATAAGTCACTTCTTTGAGCATAAGAAGATAGTCATTGACTCTAAACCCAGGAACCCATACACACATTTTTTTCCATAATAAATCAAGAAGTTCTGGTTAGGTTCTTGGAAAACAATTCCATTGACATTTTGGCTATGAGTACACATTCTAGATTAAATTGTTTAAGATCTAGAGGTTAAGATGAAAATAAAATAGAATTTCTCTGAAAAGGTCTTAGCAAAATTCTCCACTACAAACCATTACATAGAAATGACACAATGTATCTAAAAATGTAGAGCTCACAGGCAGGTAGGGCATGATGGCAATTGAATATTTCAGAGTAGGGACAAGGAAAAGTGAAGGGGAAAAATAAAGTGAGAGATTTTGTAAAAAATCAAATTAAAAATTCACTGTATTATTACAAATGATAGGTTTCAAAATGATGATTTAGTTTCTATATATCATGTTCTAAGCTGTAGCCACTCAATCATTCTCCACTCTGTTCTGCTCCCCACTCCAGCTAATCCTGTCTTTTCACAGTTGCCCTCCTCCTTTCATACATGTAAGTATGAATGGATAAATCCGTGACTATTACCTATATATAAAATGTACATTCTAAATATTAAAGATAATGGAGAATGTGTCTCTCTGTGTCTTGCTTATTTTATTTAATATGCTGATACTATTATTAAATAATCCTTCATTGTTTATACTGAGCCACATTCCATTTTGGCTATATACACTATGTGTTTTCTACCTGTTCATATGTTCATAACCATTTATATTGACTCCATCACTTGGATCTTGTGAATAGTACTTCAATAGATATGGACGTGCAAACCTCTCTGTGGTTCCATCTGCACTTACATCCATAGTGACTTGTGTAATTTACATCCCAACAAGTGATGTATAAAAGTCCCTTGTGAAGCTATTTCAAGGAGTACATTAGATCTCAGATACAAACTGTGTTTATTTGTTTATATTTATTATTATTGTAATACTGGGCATTTGGTGGGTGTTTCTCCTGCATAGCACCTTTACATTTGAAGCTATCCCATGATCCTAAGGCTTCCACAATTTTGAAAAGACATTCTGACATGAAGCCAGACTATTTGGAACTTTCATGCACTATAAAGCCTAAACTCACTCCATCTTGTAAAGTAGTGGTGTGTACCTTTCTCAAGCCTGTGCAGTTTTCATTTAATACTTCCTGAAGCTACGATAGTCTGTCTTCCAGGTAGCTTTGCTCATATGCCACACACTCTTGAATGCCATAGACACACAACTCTGTTTTTGCTATTTTGAGATTTGTTGTTTTCGAGATCAAGAACATTTGAAAGTCCAGTGATAAATGGATTTGTTCTCACGGGTAGTCTGAGAATGATCACACTACTTATTATGAGAAAAAGATATATAAGTAATATTTGGATAGAACCTATCCATCCTTGTCTTTTAAGATTCAATGCAAGGAGTTCCATTTACTTCTATAATCTTATTCCTTTTGTCCAGTGTGTAGTGACAGATAGTAATGTAATCAGGGAAACATAATTATTGCTTTAGAGTATTTATTAAATTATCAATAATAAAAGCAAATGCATGCCCAAATTTACACTGAAATATGCATCAAGTTCTACTAGAGAAACTATTTCTCTGAGTTCCTTTGTGCTGCTGGGCCTGTCACTCACGGTACATTTCTGTCAGAGTTTAAATGGATCTCTTTTAAACTGTGACGTGACTCGCAAAGGTCTGTCTTAGAAGAGGGCATAGATGTGAAAATATGTGAAAGAAAAATGACATATTTGTTTTGGGTGTTCAAAGCAGCAAGGCCTAAGAGCTGAGCCTCACAGAGGAACAAACCTGAATAAAATATGGGTGCCGCTCCTGAAGGAGCTTCCAGATTGGCAAAAGAGCTAATGCATGGAAATAAATACAATTCCGAGGGGAGAAACTGCATTCCTGATGTGAGATATCGCAGTCTCAAATAGGCAACATTCATTTAGACAGCAACCCTGGGGGCTACTTTCTCAAAGAGATGGCATTTGAGGGAAAAAATATATATATACATATGTGTGTGTGTGTGTGTGTGTGTGTGTGTATATATATATATATATATATATATATATATATAATGTTTCATGAACAACTATTCCACACCCCTTCCGAGTCCCCTTCACCCGTGAAAGAGACACATGAGGCAGTGTTCGGGTAGTTACTACAGCGAGGCTTTATTCTTGTATCAGCAGAAGCGGAAGACCCCAAGCCCGAGAAAGGCACTGCTATATGTACCCTAGAGTGGTGTGTTCACTTCTGATTGGCTGTTCACTCATCACCCCATATAAACCCCGGGATGGGCAGTGGCTTGGTGCGCTTTTGCCTTTTGCATCTGCGCAGTTAGTTGTTTACTTGTAGGAGCACAGGATGCCCCCGCCATCTTGTAATGGCGAATGCTATCACGCTCACCTCAGCTCCTAACAAACAACTCTTTGGGAATACATCTTGTCAGAGCATCAGGAATTTTAATTACTCCTATACATTGATTCTGTCTTTGGTCTCCTTAACATCTAGTCACACTTGGAGCCCTCATTCTGGACCCCTTATCTTCCACTTCAGGAGAGGATATAAAACACAAAGAGTAGGAGTAACTTTCCAAAGGGGCGTGTTGTTTACACATCGTTTCCATTTATTAAGCACACATCTTAAAAACCTATCCTTAACTTTTGCTATTAGTTACATTTATCCAGTTCTCTGTCCCCTTTCTCTCTTCGTTCCCCTCTACCCTACCTCCTTCTTACCTCTTTTCTTTCCCCACCCCCACTCCATTCCTCTACTCTAAATAGTTGGCTGGACTCCCTTTCAACATGGCTGCTTTGAGATTAAACTGTTTTGTCAATCTCAGAATGCATTGAGAAGATATTAAAAACTGCTGATTTCTTAAGCTCATGCCATTTTTTATAGGCCTATTATCTTACATTATGATAGATTGCAAGAGACACACAGGTCACTTCTCAGTGAAATAATTATCAAAAATTGTGAAACCACCTAAATTTTATCTTGAGTTTTTCTTGAGTTTCACTCAACAACTACATATAGAGTGCCTAATATGTTCCAGACATTATACTATTTTATTTTGTTAATTTTGCAAATAAAACAAACTCTATCACCATATGAAATGATTATCTGGTCAGTAGGAGAGGAGAACCAGTAAAGAAAAATTTTTTATATATCCAGTCATTTATGTTTGGAATTATTTTAGATCGTCTGATTGCAGTTCTGTTTAATGAACTACAAGATAAAGGTGGTGTGTGTCAGGTTCAGGCAAAGACAATTCAGAGCCCTTTTGATCTCTCCTCCTTCTTTATATTTGAGTTTCATAATTACATTGCATTGAGTAACATCATCAAACTAAGTTGAAAGGAAGAAAATGTCATTGTTCTGCTATCCTACCAAGAGAAAAAGCTTGGTTGTTTTCAGAAAGGAGAAGAATCAATTAATCTGACTAATACAGCTAATTACAACAACACACAAGCCATCACGTTGGGCAGAAGTTTACAGAATGACTTCTGAGATGAGATACAAAGGGAAAGCTTTTGAAAGGAAATGTTGCTCCAAGATGTATTAGAACTGTCAATGTCAATATGTTTTCACGTTGTCACTGATGCTTTACATTGCACAGTATAAAAAGGTACTATTTAAAAGAAGCAGTTAAGGGAGCGTTAAAGACAAATGACAAAGTACAATAATAAAAAAATTAACTCTTAGAAGAGAATTTGAAAGGCAGACTATGCAGGCTGCACTTACAGAAAATGAATGGTAAAAATAGTATAAGCTCCTCGTCATTTGATAGCTGAGAATAATAAAGGCCATCATTTTGGTTGGTAAAATGAGATTGACAAAATGACAGGTTGAAAACAAAAGGTCTGGGACTTTGAGACTTCTACCAGGTATGATAGTTTTAAGTAATTTTCTGGCATTGATGATCAAGATACCTATATGCAGCTCCCCCACAACCCCAGCCCCGCCTCAAAAAGCAAAACAAAACAAACCAACAAAAAAACAAACAAACCTTGGCTTCCATGCATGCTATTTTTGAGACAAGAAACTAACTTGATGTTAACTTCTTCTAGAAGCAATTTCATCATGTGTCAAAAAAGAATAATGGTGCCCTTGGTGATATTGTTGTAACATACATAAATTATATGTGTACATGATTTATCAAAATGGCTGTCATTAAAAGGATACTCAAACTCAGTGAGAACTGTTAGTATATAATAACCATTCCTGTAGAAATGATCTCCAAGAAACCCATTACATCTTGGTGGAAAGCAATATCAGAGTTGAAAGACATCTGTGACATCAGTCATGTTTCTTTCTTTTATGTGTCCATGGTCTAAGTAGCAGAACGGGATGTGCCTCATCTTAGAACAGGCTGAAAGTGAAAGTAAAATGTAGAGACATTACTGTCTTTAATAAATTAGTTAGTAATGCACTCTGCTTCTGTCTACCTTTCTCCCTTGAAAAAATTTCTTCTATTTCAAATAGAATATTTCCTGACCTTATTTAAAAGGCCGGATCCTCCCTTCTTCTTGCTTGTTTACCACTGAGTTTGAAGAAACTCAAAACAGAAATGTCAAAACATAAAAGAACTGGTATCTTCAGAGACAGGGCAAAAACTGAGTAGAGGAAAAAGATCAATATTTCATAATAAGCTTCAGCAAAATAGAAATGCTCAACAGCCTACAGGGTTTCATCCCCCTTCTTGAGACAGCCACCCAAGACACTGGTGTCTCACAGAGCCAGATATGCTTTGGATCTGTCATATCATCCCAGTCACCTTCTATCCCAGAGTCCCTTACTTCCTCACAGCACAGTGAACAGCAATGATTTCCTCCTAAAGTTATGATAATGTTGTGCCCTTCTATCTTTTTTACAGTACACTCAAAATATCACTGTGAAAGAAAATATTTCTCACTGTATATAGAATTTCAGCCACCACAAGTATGTGTAAAAAGGGGACTAGAAACATTCTACCCTCATGAAAGATCTCACTAAGTACTTTGTCAACCATAGCATGTCAAAAAGTCCTACTTTCCTGCTTAAAGATTTACCGTTTAAAAACTTAAAAGGAAATCAGTATCTTACAGCCACAAAGGCAGGAACCTTTATTTAATTATTCCTATAATTACTCATTTCTGGGGTATTTCACTACCTGGGCAATAATATATCTAGCACATGAAAAGCATATAATAATTTATAGATATCATTTTAATTTGAAATGAAAATTATGTTGTAATACTTTGTTCATGTTTTTCTACTTGAAATTTCTCTGCCTATTTTCCCAATGTTCTATTACTCTATGAATTAAAATATGCACTTGAGAGCATCTACTTCATGTCAGGTGTGCTAAGAATAGTTATTAGATATGCCCTTCATCTAAACTTAGATAATCATCTATCCTCAGCAGGATCAAAAAGAACATTGCATAGGGAACTAAGAGAATTAGCAGCAGTTTTTGCTATGATTCTCCATTTCTGTTGTCTGAGTCCAATTTTACTTGGAAATGAGAATGTTGGTCTGCAAATAAATATTTGTAGAGAATGGCAGAAGGAAATACTTTGAATAAAACAGAACTTTTGATATGTGAAGGATGAGTTATTTTTAATAAGGTGCAGTTTTGTTATTCAAAGTGTGTCCAAGAACCCACAGCCTCAGCAGTATACAGCATGTTGGAAGCAGAGTACACTGAGTTATCTCACACATTATCCCAGAAACTTGTATCTTTCTGCATTTGAACAGGATATCAAGCAAATACCTGTGCCAGGAATGTATAAGAAGCACAGGGAATACACTCATATTAGCCAGGGACTTCCAGGGCATTTCAGTAGAGAGAGGAAATACTGTGTGCTAATAGACAATTCACAGTAAAGAACTTCCACACAGAAAAAAAAATGGAATTACGATCTTCTGTGTCTTGATGAGAAAGCCATGACTGTAAGTCGTAGAAGCCATATGTGCATCTACACTTGATTGGGTGCCTGACATTTTCCATGTCATCAAATAGAAAAAGGAAAATACCAGTAAGCTTGAAAAGAAAATTTTTCTCTCTCTGATTTTGAAATACAGCACAGCTGATGTTCCTGGTCTAAACTGTTTTTTAAATCGGTCTTTGTGGAAACTAATGTAATCCTTCTATAATTACAGCAACCCAAAGATATCCAAATAGTTTACATAACACAACACCCTTTCTATCCTTTCTGTATAAGCTATTGCCCTTATTATTCACAGATCCCATATGTACATTTGGTTACTTGTGAAAGCATATTGTTGCTTCAAATCTAACATTCATGATGCTTAGGAAGCTATTTGCAGCTATGAACAAAGTGGCACATATAGAGTTTGCCCAACACAAACATTCCTCGGGAAGATCAGACAAGGTGATGCACTTGCCAGTGTTGTTAAGCTTTTCCAATTACAGATGAGTATCTTTAACATCATTTGTTTAATTCAAATTTGTCTTAATTTTATGTTTTATTTGTTGATTTCACTCTTTAAAATGACCTTTAGATTCTATACAAAAGTGTTGTCTGAGTTTCCTCCTTGCAAGAAGCTGTAGCATGGCTTAGAGAGGATGGAGTTGGATTCCCTAAGCTTCTTTCAGACATAGTTGATAGTGCTGCAAATCACAATTGTGGTATTAATAAATAATTGTGTGTGTGTTAACTAGGATGTGAAAACATAAACATTTACACTATACTTTCCATTTTAATCATCTAACAAAATGTTTAAGGCCCCAACCTTTCATTTGTATAGATTCAGTGAAGGCAAAATTGGTTTAAGGTTTACTTTATAGAACATTACCTTCAGTAATGGTGATTGTCTCCATATGCTTTTTCTTGTGAAGTATATACAGCCACACAGCTATTCTGTTTTATTTCTATGTATACACAGACTAGATAGCTAGATGGATAGATGGACATATGGACAGACAGACAGATGATAGATATATTATTTTGAAATATATTCTTTTATCATTCATATCTAGTGAGAAAAGTTTCAGGCTTTAATTTTTCCCTAAGAAATGACAGTTAAATTTGATAGTATCATTATTTCTATGGCAGTTATTAATGTAGCAGAAGCAATTAGAGTTCAGGGGAGAATAATGAATAGTCCTATTGGATTTTAAGATCATTAATGACTGGATTCAGCAGAAAATGCTTTCAACTGATGAGGAGTCAAAGCAGACATGCAAGTAGAAGGGCAATCATAAATAAGGGGGCATCACAAGATTTGTGCATGGGAAGAAGACAAGGCACAAAAGGCAAAGCCAGAATGTTCTAGAGGGGTGTGAGAGGCATGGGGTAGAGCAAGAAGATACCGTTTGAATATTAGGTCCAAATGAAAATGATAGACATGGACACTGAGAGCACAGGTGTCTTGGGCATCTGGAAGCCATCACGGAAATAGAAATGCTTGTTTGCTGTCAGATGAATCTAGAATTCAATAGTTTATAGCACTACAATATAGTGTTTCATTTTCCTTCAAGGATGATCTATAGACTCTTGTTCCTAGAGAAGCGTGAAGTAAATATCAGACACTATTTCAAAAATGCATAAAAATTAAAAAATTTTCATCTTTATTTATGGAAAGTGCCAAAACATCTCCTAATGAATGACATATCCTGTCTGTCACAAGTCACTTCCATGTACATTGTCTCATCCATCCTCACTGAAAACAGAAAGCTGTACCATGATGACCATCCTGATACTGCAAAAGTGAACTCCTGAATATAAGTTGTGGCAAAACAAGTATCTCTGATCTCAGCAGTCTCTAGCTAGCTAAACATCATTTAAAAATTTCATGTCCGTGTCCCATGAATTTGAAGTCTTTCTCTAAGTCGGTTTTTGTGCCTTCATTTCTTCACATGCACACAAGTTTTTATTGAAGTACTTTTCAAAAACAATTGGCACAATTCTTAGTACATGAGGGTTCATTTTTGATAATATTTTTTATGTTTGTGTAAATAAAAAAATCAAGGCCAGCAGCAAGATTGCTCAGTCACTGGGCAAATGTGCTTGCCCTTTAAGCTTGAAGAATTGAGTCCAGTCTCCCTAACCCACAGTGGAAGGAAAACTGTGGAATGACTCCTGAAAGTCATTCTCTGACCTCCACATGCATGCCATGGAGGCATACATACATACATAGCACATATAACATAGCATGCATGTAAGCATGCATAGAAGTACATACACAATAAGAATAATAATTTTAATAATCAAAAGTAATTTGGGACAAATGAGGATTTTATAGGGCACCATTGGCTCTGGGGACTTCTTCAGTGTATTTTTAAGATATAAATAGAAAATAGAGCAGACCCCTAACCAGCACATATCAGTATCATGATTCATTTGTCTCATTTCAATGAAATTAAGTAAATTATAATTTAGTCCCACATTACAGGAGTATGGACATGACAAAGAGTAGTAGAACTTTCTTCCTTGAGTGTATCACTCTCCTGGTGCTTATCAGCACTTCCAGTTACTGACTGCCAAATATTCTCTACAATGTAGTGAAATAGAGAAATAGACT
Organism: Arvicanthis niloticus; assembly: GCF_011762505.2. Lineage (NCBI taxonomy): Eukaryota > Metazoa > Chordata > Mammalia > Rodentia > Muridae > Arvicanthis > Arvicanthis niloticus. Next base: position 51,906,164 of record NC_047664.1, on the reverse strand, counting down.
ATATATTCCCTCAGGTACTCAAAGCACTAAACTACACACATGCTGAGCAAGAACAGAGCAATCTGCCTACTCCATAAATTCTCCATTGTCGTAATACATTTGTATTCCCCAGAACTCTTATTTAACAATCCAAACACAAAGAAAACATTTCTTTCATTGCACCTTTCTCAGGTCCCACTGTTTACCAATGCTTTTGTTTCTTCTATTTCAAACAAGTAGTATACATAAGGGAATAATGTTGCTGACTAAGCACTTCTATTCCATACTGATTTCATCAAGCATTGGCTGACAAATCTGAATTGTTTTATTTACGGGGTGAGTACAAAGAAGACATTACATTTGTGTATTCCCCAGATACAGAGATTATGATCTCTGAGCAGTAGATTATTTAAGAGAACCCTCCCCTCTCACTTGTTCCATAATTAAAGTACAATTTCTTTAATTTGACATTATCTTGTCGAGATAAATATGAACTTATAACTTTATATGTGAGGGTGCTTGAGAAACTTTTAATAGAATAATTCAGACAGCAAGAGAGTAGAAAGAAAGTCCATATAATTATTCATAATTCTGCATGATGGACCAGATGTTCATGAAGTATACATGCCACAGAGCAGACTTATAAAAATTGCTATTATATGCATACACACACATACACACTATACATAGTATATGTGCCATTAACTGATAGTCAGCTGTCTCTATATCCTTTGTAATATCTGCATATCTTGTTGGAATTATTTACATTTACAGATAGTCATATATATGACTAGAAAGCCTCACTGCAAAACTTTGCAGTAGAAGCTTCCTTAAGGAGTTCCTTGGGGGCTAAAACTTGAAAAATACAAGCTGCAAAGATCAAAGAATGTAGGAATTGATTTGTCTTGTCTTAACTGTGATTTTTTAAATTTTCTTACAATATAGGTTCAGTTTCAAGATTAAAATTGCACTCACCATCTAAAGACAACTGTTATATTAAAAAATAAATACCATTTGAGGAAACATATAATTTGTGATATTGCACTTTGAAGTCTCTATCATCTATATACACACTCATGTATATGAATTGACTAGATTTTGAAAATAGCGTTAAGGAGATCACTCTGTTTTCTGACAGTCTATCTCCATTTGAGATACTTCTCCAGGGCTGGAGAGATGGCTCAGCCGTTAAAGGCTAGGCTCACAACCAAAAATATAAGAGATACTTCTCCAACTATGTGCAATGCTACTCAGACCTTAATTCTATCCCTTCATCGTTACTAACTGCTGATAGTGTTCTTCAGTGCAAAATAAGGTAGAGAAGCAGGCCTTGTTTATCTATCTACTCTGGAAGGTCCAGGAAGACTGTTAAAGTGATGGCCCCATGGGACTGTTGGCAATGATTCTAGTGTCGATTATAAACGCCCTGAACCCATGACATCCATGAATCCCCATGCCTCAAAGCTAATAAAGTTAAATCAAAAGAGAATGGAATCTTTGGGGCAAATGTAATGGCAATTGGAAAGAAATATTTTATTAAGAAAGTTGAGAAAAGGGTTCTTTTGTTTGTTTTCAGGGCTACTTTACAAAGCTAATTGTGGAATGGAAGCCCAGTGGAAGTTACTAATGAGAAGGATCAAGCTAACAGCTAACAATAATTCTCTCCATTTGAGGCCTTTAATTTGCACTAATTCGCTATAAAAAAAAAAAAACTTAGCTGAAGGTTTCTTAGACCTTTGTCATTTGCTGTCAAGCTTCTTAGCTTCCTCAGTGGGCACAAAGGGTGATTTTATTGATTTACTGTTTGCAAAGATTTGTCTCTAGTGAAGACCGTGTTACAGCAAATCGAGCCACTTCAAATACAAGTACTATATTTCAAAAATGTGCACAGGATGACTCATACAGCATTTGTTAAAACTTCTTTTGCTTCCAAGGTCAAGAGTAAGAACAATTTTATGTTGAATCTATTGTTCCTCGGTGAATACAGAATGTGAAATATGTTTACCATTGCCTTCTTAAAATGACAGTTGTTTGGGTAAGAATTCAGCATTTGTACATGGCCTACTTAGCAGTGGACCATTCTCTGTACGTGTAATATTTTCTAAGCACCATCTTTGTGTCCCTGCCTGTTCTGAGTATAAATTTATTGAGTGAAAGGTCAAGCTGGGGGAGGGGAGATGAAGTGAAGATCTCTGAGAGGGGGGACTGGGAAGGGGGGCAACATTCGGACTGTAAATAAATAAATTAATTTTTAAAATCAGGATGGTCAAGCTGTGGATTGAAGAGGCACACATATGTGTGCTGTTATTTTGATTTAAGAATGAGACTGTATTATATTCTATACATTTAAATCCAATTTTTTGTATATACTTAGCAAAAATGATTATAATATTTCTGGGGTGTGGTGTAGTGATTTGCACCATATATTCAATGTGTAAACATTTTCAGCCCTTATAAAGAAATGTACTTCTTTGTATTTGCAGATTTCAATGTCACTTTTCTTGTTCTTCAGAAACATGAAATTCAAACTATAGCCACCTTACTGTGCTGTAGAGTGATACATGTTATTTTTTTGGTATCACTTTATGTATTTATTATCTATCATTTCTCTTTCTTCTCTCCTTCCTCGAAGAGGCACATGCTTCTACTACCTCACCCACTCCATGAAATTGAGCAGGTTGGCTACACTCTCTGACATACAATTTTCTCAGAGAACTGCTTTATAGGTTAAATACACTATATATGTACAAAAATATAGCATGTGTAATAGATTCTGCATAGATGATATATAGTACACTATGTCCTAAGCAGACTCTCAAGCAAGAGTTCCCAAGCAAGTGACTTGTTAAAGACAGCCTCCCAGCAGAAGGGAGGGAGCAGTGTGAAGGAAGAGGAGCTAGAAATGATCTGGAAGGGAAGGAAGCTAAGTAAAAAAGTTTTTCAATGTCCCTGGCCCAGGCCAATCTGCAGAAAGGAGTTAACACACTTCAGTTTTTGGTTTTTTTTTTTTTTTTTTGGGGGGGGGACACAGATTTAAGCCGGAGAGTTGGGCTTCAAGCCTTTCTCACCTACTTAATCAATACAGCTATAAGATGCAGTAGGCAATCAACTGTCTGGAACCTCTGGTCTTCTAACTCTCGATTCAGAAACTAGCAAAATTAAAGGGGGTGTGGGGCAGAGGTGAGTTGGTCACAGTAATCTGGAAGACCTTTAGATGAAGCAAATGCTTAAAATGGTAACATGGGTACCAGTCTTGACAACATAGGTCGAAGAAGATCTGGACAGAAATCCCTGGTTTCCCCACCATATTTTACTGAAAAGTACACTAATTTTCACTTTGTTTTTCATTTTCTGCAAGTTTTCCCTTGTTGATTGGCCTCTCACATGTGATGCTTTTGGGTCCTGGATTGCAAACGTTCTACTTTTTCAGAGGTAGACATCCCCACCAATGGGAGTGTGCTGGGCTCAAAGCAATGTGGGGTTGGTTTGTTGTAAATTTCATTGGCACTGTAGGACTGGCACACCCACTAGTTACTGTTTGTCACTGCTGCTGCTATACAGCATAATTACATGATCAACAACTCTACTTTGTACCTTAACCAATTAGAGACATGTTATAAAACTTACTTTGGTATTTTGGTATTTCGGTAACTGTCTTGGTTCATTTGAACTATCTTTTCTGTCAAAATCAAGAGCGAGCGTGACAACAGTTCTCTAGTGCATTCAAGACGAAAACAAGAATGGACTGGCAATTTAGATAAGAAACAAAGCTTGATTCCCTCACATAAAACACTGAACCCAAGGAACTCTCAGTAACTGCCCAGACCCATGGCCATTAGCAGCAAATGTAATTGCGAGTTGAAGAGAATGGAAGGAAATTGCTTTGGGCCCTTAACTGGGCTGTCCTATTGATCTTGTCGGGCTATAAAGTGCTGTGTGTGCTTCTTACACTGCAGACTGCCTTTGGGCTCCACAAATGGACAGAGTGAGAAAGAACCACCTAGTGAACTAAACCCTGTAGGTCCAAACCAGCCGACCAGTCATACAACATTGTTCAGACCTAATTCAGTCCGAAAGCACCATATTGCCTACCTTCAATCGCTGTCGCTCAGGCAAAAAAAAGAAATATTTCCCCAAGCTGTGTTTACCAGCCTGAGTTTGAGAAAGTGACATTTACTTTTAATTCATTCAGTAACCCTTTCCCTGGTATGTAATCTCCACAAACACTTTAGATCCCAGAAGGGGTTTATGCTGTGTCTTGAAAATTAATGGGCCTTGCTGTTGGTGCATGAAAATGGAAACCCATCAGTTCCGCTGGGAATTACTCGGGCTGTCCCCAGAAACCTAGACCCCAACCTTGGAAAACACTAGAAAGCCTGCTCAGGGAAAAGAACAGGGCTCCCTTGAACTTTGATCGTTAGAAATTTTGACTGGAGCTAAAGGCCATTTTAGTCTCGTGCTCCCTGCATTTGAAAATGGAAACAAAATTCAAACAGTACATGAAACTGAGGCAACATTCTCAAGACAGCTTGTGTCATTAAAGAGGCAAATTGCATCCTTTCAGACAGCTAATCACTTCAGGCTAGTTTGGTTTTGAACACTTATCTGTAAACAAGTATAAATGATGTTTCTGATGAAGCTTCAGGATAATATGGGTTTCCCTTTGCTTCTATACTGTGCCAGAATTCCAGTTAGGGGAGTGGGCCAGAATGGATCCAACTGGGAACTTGTGAAAACTGTCTCTCCTTTGCCCTCTACCAACTGATCAGGCTTCACATTTAAAGCAACACACACACCACACACACACACACAAACACACATGGGGAAGTGGGCAGAGACAGAGAGAAAGAGAGAGAACCCTTTCGCAAATATTTAAAATAATAATTACAAGAAAACTAAATGGAAATACGTTTATCATGTAAAATACGTTTATCATGTAGTATGTGTTTATAGTGTTTGCCATACAAATAGGATTTATTTTTAACATGAGCCCACTTGATTTTGCCAGCGAGACCATATGCAGTTTTCTTCAGCACTTGCACACAATAAATACATATCAATATTTTCCACTGTGAGTGATTTTCAGGCAAGCAAAACACCTGCTTATTGCTCTAGTTTGTCACTAGAAGCACTTTTTGAAAATTGTTATGTAAGTCTGTATTGGTCCAGTGTTTAAGCCATATGGTGTTCATTTCATAATCCCTTCTTTTATAGAGGAGCTCAGTATAGGATTCTGTAATAGTGACTTCAATAATGTATTCACTCAATAAATTTGCATTAAGCACTTACCATACCTTTCATAGCACAGGGCTAACATCCTTGGGTTCCTCTGTGTTTTACATTAATGCTCCATCTGGCTTTTCATTGCTTCCTTTTGATTCCATTCCTCGTTAAGAGATGCAGTTTTAAAGTCTGAGAAAAATCTAAAAATCACTTGAAGAAATAGAACAAGGCATGTTCTCTTAAGGCAAGAGACAGTAGAAAATGGACATTTAGTAAAGGTTTCCTTTTGTCCCCAGAGAGCCAATCTCTTAATAAATACATCTTGGCTGACTTTAAAAATTTTTCTTATTAATGATGCTCAAAACCTGACCTGGATGGTTATTCCTCATGAACACAAACATATGGGGGGACAGGGTTCCGTTCTTTTATTGAATATCACCTGTAAAATTTACCATAAACGAACATGTTTTAGGCCTCTTGCGAGATATCGGAGAGGAGCTGAGGAGAAAGGAAAATAGTGTTCTCATTTGCTATGATACAGTCTGCTTTTAGCAAATATAAGTCTTTAAAGAAGAACGCAGTATGCATCTCAGTAGCTTGGGTTTATTTTATTTACTGTCATTAACAGTGGAACATTTGTCTTTAAAGGAAACATCTCATGTGAAACAGGTAATAATAGATATTATCAAGTTGGGAGACAGTGCAGAACAGAGTTTGGTGTCCTGACATCTGGTTCCAGTCCCTCTCCTTTTCCCTGAGAGGCTGTGTGTCAGTCCACTCTCTGTTGTCATTATAAAACCCTCGAGGTTAGGGGCTAGAGTATTTGTGAAAACAGTTCTACTTAACTACAATTTTGGAGGCTGAACATCAAAAGTGAAAAATATCTCTCTTCTGAGGACTCCTTTAGCTGCATAGATGCATTGCCGACAGCACCATGGTCAGAGCACATGGAGCCAAGGTCACATATGGGACAAGAAATAATAAAACAAACGGCTCATACCTATATAGATTAGATATAGATATTATACCCTGCCATTACAGGAGCTACCTAGTTCCCATGACAGCATCAATCCATTCTAAAGTAAGAGCCCCAGGGAGCTTCTTTACTTCCTACTAAATGAGAACTAGTACTAACTCTGAAACACATCACCTATGGTATCCATTGATATAGGTTAAGCAACAGATAACACAGAGGTAGGTGATTCTTGGCAGATATAATTTACATATATTACACTGTTTGCTGTGGCAAAAACAACTGAGGTTTCAACCACAGCTCCTTGACCGGCTTTGGAATCTTTTAAGGAGGTTTCATTTTCACAGATCTTTTGCAACAGGGATAATTTCTATGAGCTCTGGCTGTCCTGAAACTCTCTTTGTAGACAGGGTTGGCCCTGATCTGAGAGATCTGTCTGCCTCTGTCTCCTGAGTGCTGAAGTTGAAGGAATGACCTGGCATGCCCAACTTGAGATTATTCTCTTAAATTTTCATCTATTATGAAATCTGAACAGCATAATTGGACTATTTGTTTCTATTTGATTATTTCTAATATTAAGAATCTTGTTGCTTTACATCAAAATATTTTCTGTCAGATCTATAAAGCTTATATGGATTCCTAGATCTACTAATTAAGTATCATCATCCCCCAAAATATTTTCTAAACCAATAAGCTTACAAATATTTTTAAACTATGTTTGTATATTATCAGCTCAGAAACTCTACTAAAATGTCAAGCATGAAGCAGCAATTTCTTTTGCAGGATCTTTTGTTTGTTTGTTTGTTGGTTGGTTGGTTGGTTGGTTGGTTGGTTGGTTGGTTTCTTGTTGGTTTTTTTTTGGGGGGGGGGGTGACTCCCCCAAACAGGCTCAGAATGTTTTCATGGAAAGTTTATCAAAATTCATTTCTTGACCAGTATCTATCATGCTGAAGTCGACCTTGAAAAATATTTCTTAGTTACATCTTTTGAAAAAGCTTAATGTTAGAAGGTTATAATGAAAGTGCCAATAATAGACTCTTACCAAGCAACTCTGTGCACAACCTAGTTGTTCAAAAGCAAAGTACACCAACTGTAATACTGATAGATTTTCCAGCTCTCCAGACAATATCTTCATTCTTCAATCTTGATTGACTGTTCTCAGCTTTTAAGCTCAGCACAAACACAAACAAAAACTCTGAGGGACAGGAGCTAATCAGGTACCCTCATGTAAGGAAAAAGAGAAAAGGCTTACTTTTCAATTTGTTTTCTTTGAAGAGTAGAATTACCTCCAGAGTTTTCAGAAGGCCAGAGGATGTGGCACATCTGGAATTTTCCTGCCCTCTCTTTTTCTCCATATTTTCACTCCTGCATCTTAAGCACTGTTCTCTGCATGCAATGCTAAGAATGTTCAGTGGGCTTGTTGCCTATTTTAATTAATCTTAGTCAATTTCATTGAAATACAGCTTTGTTCACTCATTTACAGACTGTCTATTGTTGATTTCACGCTGCAGTCACAGGACTCAGTAATTTTAACATAGTCCTCAGTGCCTAAAACCTGTTCTACTGTAAGCTTTACAGAAAAAGTTACCCAGGCAATGCTTCAGAGTGATGTAGACTTCATTCAAAACAGGGCTAGTGTTGTAGAATTGTCAGACAAGACCATATTACAGTACTTAGGCATTATAAAGTTGGTATCTCAGAGGATCCTAAAGATAAATCTCCCCAAGGCACTACATCTCTTGTTTGACACACATGTACAAATGGGAAGCTATTCAGTGAGGACAAGAATTCCTTACAGGTTCCACATCAAAAAAAAAAAAAATTAAAAAAAAAAACTGACTTCTACATCTCTTAAATTAAAAGCACTTCCCTATTCAAATTTTAGAGTACATAGCCATATGCCATCAGTTAACATTCATGTTATCTATCAGAATTCAAAAACAAAGATGAAAGATAGCAATCAGCAGCAGAAGCAGCTGAATGCTAGAAACTGATTCTGAGTTTTGCCACATACAGGATACAAGGGACTTTCATTAGTATCTGTTAATTGGATGTAATAATAGAGGCTATCTTTTTTCCCCTTGGTGACACAGACCTCTCAAATTGAACTTTATTGGCAGGCACAAAATGAGGATTCAAGAAACATCAATAAAGTTACACAAGTTACCGTCTTTCTTAAGACAGGCTAGGTTCCATGACATACAGTTAAGTACCAGATGTTTGATTGAGAAGTGATTCCAGAGAGTCATGTGAACTGGTTGCTGTTGGCCAACAAACAGAGGAAGCTGAGAAAACACAGTGAGCTTGTGAGATACATCTCTCAGGGACCACACACAGTGCACAAATCCTGTCTCTTGTTTGTTGAGGGTAGCCCTGTGTCATGAGTGCGCTAGGAAACATTTCTCTGAACCAAAGGGCACTGACAGACAGCACCATGTACAACAGTAGCCATGCACAAAACTACCTTGAAATATTTCCAAAGCAGGCCAAGAAAAATGGTTGGTTGAAACCTTAATTATGTTTGGTTACAATAAACAAATAATAGTGTTTCCTTTCAATCCAGGTTCAATTACACAAATTCTAGTCCACAGATGTTTTAGTCCAGTAACAGTTATATTTTCTTGAGCTTTTAAAATGGGCTTTACAACAAAATCTGCATGTTTTTTTATCAATGCTGATAAGGTAGTGAAGCTACTTGATTAGCAAGCTGTCTAAGTCCTGGAATCTTTAAGGAAGGTAAAGCTTTATATTTATTTAATTTGTTTGTGTGTTGTGGTTTTGTTTTTTTAGGTTCAAGAGCTTATGAAGAGTCAGGGACCTACTGCTAAGTATATGCCTTAGGTGGTAGGAGATGTTGCAGTGGGCTATTGAAAATAAAACAAAACTCTTATGTTTTATCTCTATGAAAAGAACTCAGTACTGACCAGTAGCCATTTCCCTACTGAAGATGTTCTTCAAAAAAGAAGCTCAATTTAAGCATTTCAAAGCAAAGAGCAGTGAAAGCAGTTTCTAGCATAGATGACTTGACATTGAATGGAAGATTAAGTTCTCAAAAGAATGCACCAAAGATCCAATCAGACTGACAAATACTCTAGGTCAAGCATTGGCATCAAACCTGAGCCTCAGAAAAGTGTCTTTGTACAACTCCAGGCTCTCATAAACACAGATTTTCCAATAGGGAGCCACCTTTTGAGTTGGTCAGAGTAGTCCAAGTGACTCCCCCTGAAAATATAGCCAATGGTTGCCTCAGGGATGAGGGTGAGACCTGCTGCTGAGGACAGTGCACATACTTGGGACATAAAACTAGGAAGATTCAAGCTGGATCTGACCTAAAGTCTTCTTTCTACAGTTGAGAAAATACAATGTTGCTAGGGGAGGGAAACAAAGAGTCCTACCCTGTTGCGGCCTAAGCTGCCCCATGTTGGGTGCCAAAAATTTTGTGAGCCGCTCTGCCCACGTTTGGGGGCCAAAATGTCAGGGACTGCTCTATCAATGTTGGAACCGCACTGCCAAAAGCCATGGAGGCTAAATTGTTAGAGTCTGCACTGCCCCAAGCTGCTCCTGTCTGCGGGTAGGGGTTCAGCAAGAGAGAGTGAGGACGGACATGAAGAATGGAGACCAGACAGAGTGTGATTCAATCCTGTTTATTCTTCAGTCTCTCTTCTTCTTTCCAAGACCCTAGTTCCTAGTCCCTAGTTCCTAGTACCAAGTCTCAGGTCCTAATCCTAGTTCCAGCTGTAATAAGTCTCAAGTCCTTCTAGTTCTAGTCCTAATTCTCTGTTCCAAGTCTTGAGTGTCTAATCCAAGTGCCTACTACCTAATAATAATTTCTTCTGTCTGCCTCTCACCTTTTATATGTCTCACTTCTAAGCCATGCCTTTAAGTCTCACCTTTAAAACATGCCCTTAGGTCTTGTTTCTAAATCTGATCTCTAAGTCACGCCCTTAAGTCACACACCTTTAAGTCTCACACACCCAAGGGAAAATCCTGGGTATCTAAAACAAGATGTTATCAGACTGTGCTCAGCTGTTATAGGCTATTGTAATCAAGTCTCTTGTTAGAGTATATGGCTCAAGATGACTGCAAGGATGATAGCCACCTTCTGTCGGCTCCCCACACTACCCAGCTGTAATACCTATAAACCACAATGACTAGTGTGGCCATATATCTATAAACATGTGATACACGGTAATCACATGCTGGTGTTAACCAATGGCTGCTTAGCTTAATTTGAATTAAGACCCATTCAACAAGAAAAAATATAATCTCCCAGGAGCCTAGCAAAGGACTACAGGCAATTAATGACTGCTAGAAAAAGAGAACAAACCTCTCCATGGGATGAGGCCCTTTGATTGTCCAATGTAGCAGAGTCAGCCCTGAAACCATTTACACACACACCAAAAAATGGACTCAGCAGATTTTACTTATATTTATGAATAGATGTATACACATTATATATATATATATATATATGCACACATGCATATATAAAATATATATACACACATATGTACACACACACACATACAAACACACACACACATACATATATATTCAAAGAAAAATAGGCTACCAACTTGACTGGGAACCATGGGAGAGATTGAGGGGTTGATAGAGGGAACCTGGAAGTGGCTCGAGAGAGAAAAGGGAGCAGGGAAAGTGATATACTTCTATTTCAGTTTTCAAAAAGAAAAGTAAAAGCAAAGCCAGGTCTTTCACATTCAGCCCCATTACCTGATGTTACCTGTGTGCCTCAAATACTGTACACACAAGCAGAGACTTTTCTTACTAGATTCCTATTGGTGTTATAACAAAGTATCTCCTATTAACACCTCTCTCTTTTCCTGCCAGTTTTCTGGTTCTGAACATCCAAAATAAGAAGTAGATTTGAGGGGGGATGAAAATCAAGGTGTCAAAGGGGATAGATACCTTTCAGGGGCCTGAGAAAGAGAACCTAGCTGGATTCTGTTTTGTTTTGGCCTCCTATGACTCCAGAGAGCTGAGCATCACACTGAGCTCATGAAATCTTTCTATGTTGGACAACCTCTGCTTCACCCATTGCATCACCTATTGCATCCCCTTTTCTACAGGTCTCTTAAACTCTTCCTTCCTCTCTCTGGATAAGGATTTCTGACTGCCTTGGGCTCACCTGGGTGCTTTGGAATCATATCAAACACAGGCCTTGGTTTTCTAGCTAGAGTTTACATAACAGAATGCCACAGACACAAAGATTGAACAGAATAGACAGAATTTCTCACAGACCTGCAAGCTAGAAGTCCATTGTCAGACTGTTAAGTTAAAGTCCCATGAGACGTTTGTTTATGCTTGCAGGCTGTCTCCCTTCTCATACAGACCTTACCTCACTGGGCTTCTCCCGTGCATGCACATCTCTGTGTCATTTTCTCTGATTTATAGAAAAATAAAGATCCATCATCCGACCTCAGATAATCTTAATTACCCATTTCCTTTTTCTTCCTTTGAGCTGTTTGTTTTTCTTTTCTCTTTCTATTCCATTTTCCACCACCCGCTAGGCTGGGCTGGAGGTTGTATGGAGCCAGGACTTCATACATCCTAAACAATTAATTACCATCTTAAAGGCTTTAGTTTTCAAATCCAGTCACACTGGTGCTTAGAGGCTAAGCAGGGGAACTTTAAGGAGATACTCCAGGTCATACCCATCTTTAATTTTATTATATTGGTAAGAAGACATTTTGTGTTTTGAAATTTTAAGGATCGGAGCATTGTCATCTGGCAGGAGCTGCTTTTCTAGCTAGCCTAACCACTGCAATGTTTACCTTTGATTTAACCTCCTTTGTTAACATTTTATTCCTTTTGATCATCCTCACTTCAAAGGGATCAGAAAATTCCAGAAAACTGACCAGGTCACATCCACTTTTAAACTTCCCCAAACTGGGACAGTCAGAATAATCTTGTAAAATGTTTGTCTGATCAAGGCACACCCTTGAAAATCTCTTATAGTAACAGCAAAAGTAACATGACTCATAAATTTTTCATGTACAGCACTTGTGGAGGTCTCCTGTGCCTTGGCATGTTGTCTGTACTCTAGGCATACTCATCCATCCGTGACTTGCCACATTCCCTCTCATCCTGGGGAATTTGCACACACTAATCTACCTACTTGGGTTGCCGTTCTTCAGGTTGGCCTGTCAGTAATTGTAAAATTCTGAAAAATATTTAACCAAATGGATTTCCAGGATTTCTTCAATCTCACGACAGAGAAAGTAATGAGAGCGGAGACTATGTATAAGAGGCTATACAGCAGGATTCTGATTGAAGAGGGTCTGGATGAACAAAGCCACTTTGAGAACTGGGAGGCTACAGTGCTCAGAAAGCAGAGGAAGAAATGCCTGTACCTCTCTCCCTCCTTGGATTCACTAACAACTTCTAGTGAATCCAAGCAGAAGACACAGAATGGTAAGAGAGGACATGATGAAGATAATGTCACCTCTCCATCGATTCTCATAGAAACTCCCCCTTTTATTACACTTTCTATAAATATATCTCGTTTTCTTTTCAAGCTCATAACAAATACTTTCTCACTTTCTTAGGGTCTAACTTTATGATGTCAAAGATCATACCATTTTTATCTACAGTTGTATCTGTGATTCCACCCTAGGCCAGGCATACTAAAGAGACATAAGAAACAGATATTAAATGATGGAAGGAAAGGAGAAAGATCAATCTGATCAATAAATAACTATATTCTGTTTTTATTCAGTTGCTCTCCATATACTCTGTCATGATGGTATCCCTTTAGTTTCTTCAGCAATTCTGTTTATATTGCTTTAAGTTCTTTGCTGAACCCTTGGATTTAAAAGTAGAATCTGTCACTGGTGAAGCTGGTGATTGGCCCATCTTATTATAGTAGCACTAACTCCTTGAGCTACTCCATTGCTTACATTCTTAATGTAAAAGCTCTTTGGATTTCCCATCGACTCTCTTACAAGTTACTCTTGGTTCTTGTCTTTTATCATTGTATGCTATGGTCAGTCTTTGAGCTCTAAGTATTAAAACAAAAAAATCCTACACAATTAAATTAATACTTATTTCACTCTTAAAATCTGTGAGGGATGGACAGATTGTAAAAGGACATCTGTTGTTAAATGATGTCTTCTACTCTATGCACACATGGAATAACAAGTATGGTTACCTAAACAAGGTCCAAGTAATGACAGCACCAGTTGACATGAAACAGAGATGGAGAAATTTCCACAAGGCTCCATCCCTAAGTGGAGAGCCATCAGTAGCTAGTAGCTGTTGACAGAGGTACATCAGCCTTTCCTGAGAACAAATATTCTGATATTCTGATGAGTTTCTCAGTCTCAAGGATTCAGCCTATAACATATGTAGGTAAGAACAGCAGCAAATGGGCTCCGTGGTTGTGTGTGTGTATGTGTGTGTGTATGTGTGTGTGAGAGAGAGAGAGAGAGAGAGAGAGAGAGACAGACAGACAGACAGACAGACAGAGGAGGGAGAGAGACAGATAGATAAAGGAGAAGACAGAGTAATAATGACCAAGAGTGAGGAGATCATGAACTTGAGAGAGCAGAAGAGAGATAGCATAAGTGTATGTTAGAGGATTGGGAGTTGGAGTTAGATGAGGGAGAGATGGAAATTGTTTGAATACAATACACAGATAGGAAATTCTCATGTATAAAATTTAAATTAAAAACATCTTGGAACAAATAAAATGTCTACATGAGGGTATATAAATTACAATATGGTCCTTGAACATTCATGAAAAAAAAATAATTAAAGAAACTACAAAGAGTAGGTGCATTAAGAAAAATAACTGCTTAGTGAATCCAAGACTATATTTAATATGATTTGAGATAGAATTTTTTCTTTCTGCCAATCTAAGGTCAGGAACAATAGAATCTTATTGCACAGACCAGAAAACAATTTGTATTAAGTATCTTGACATTCACTAAATGTCAGCAGTTAAGGGTGAAATTTTGAAGAACCACTAAAATAAATTGTCTACTTTGCCTAAGTATAGTCAGTTAGTGAAGATAATAACAAATTTGTGACCAGAATTTAAATAACTTCTTTAGAGAAATATATTCTAAGTGCCAATCCTGTTTCTAGATGACTTAGTTGTCTGAGAATGACTAAATATTACTCAAGGTTTGCCAAATTTTCAGGAATAAAATGTCTTTGTAAAACATAGTATAGTACTGTGTATAATTCAGTTTCTCATAGATGGTTTGGAAGGAAATCAGGAGTCAGGTCTGACTTTTCTCAGATTTATAAACATTTATCAGATGAACAGAGAATCTGTTTGAGAGAAGACTGGCTAGAGAGATAGTCAAAAGGTCATTGCACTGTTTAATGATGTTGCAAAAGAAAATCAAAACATTAATGTGCTTTTTCTTGAATTGAAACTGTAAAACAGAAATCATGATACAACATTAAACACTTGTTACCCCTATTTCTATCTATGTTCAATTGGGAATTGACAACCAAGCTCCTTCCTAAGGCAGTCTACCACGCAGGAACAGCATATGAGGTTTATTTTCCTCCACATGCCTCATCTTGAGCACTCGTTTTCCTGGAATTACTTCAAGCCATCTTGGTGGGTGTGAAGCACTTGCTTGTTTTGACTAGCAATTGCCTAGTAACTTATAAACATGGTGAACACCTTCCCACATGCTTTGCCTTTCACTTTATATAGTTTAAAAGGAAATCATGTCTCCATATTTTTTTAATATTTCTCTTCAGTTTATTTAATCCTATGTACTGCTGTGTTTGTTTCAGGGTATGTCCACATTGTTATATATATGGAGAGGTCTCCAATCCCCCGAAGCTGGAGTTGCAAGCAGGTGTGAGCTACCAGATAGAGTGCTTCTGACAGCAGATTATCATAACTCTTGACCCAAATCTCCAGCCTCTCTTTTTTCCATTTTTAAGTTGATCTATGCATCTTTTTATTATAGCAAAAGAAAACTTTTATATATTTTCAATATAAATCTTTTATTGCATACATAATTTTAAAAGAAATTCAGTCATTTGGTGTGTTGTCTCTTTATGTTAGAGAATCTTTGTTTGGGGTACATGTTTGATTATATGTTTCAACTCATTTCCTCATGGTGCTTTTTAATCCAGTATGTTTATCTTAATAATACCATGTACTTGCTGAGATGCTGCTGTCTCAACATTCTGGACTTTCTGTCATTCTATGAGCATGACTCCCTTTAGATCTTTGGACATAATTATAATGGCTGCTTATTAATGTCCTAGTAACTATTTTAGACTTACAGTTCCTGAGACATTCATTTACTTATTCACATTTTATCATAATAGTGTGAAAAAGAAATCAAGGTATAAATACAAGACACTAAAGGCCAACAGTGTTCATTTGAACCTAATAATTTTTATTTTTTTATGAAAAAATACACATTAGAACTCATTACTTCAGAAGGAACTAGAAACTATATATTACATTTTGTGTAGTGCATTATTACATATGTGCTGTGTTGGTATGATCAAAAAATGAATCCAACTTTGTTGCTCAAATGGTTTAACACAGACAGTGTTGCTGTGGATATCCTTTTCAGTAATGAATGTTTCTGCTCATTCATTATGCATACATTTTTAAAAATTTAAAAACTGTTTTGGAAGTGACAAAGGTTGAAAATTATTTCCAACTCTGAATTACTTTGTAAGGTGTATTTTCTGTCTGGTGTGACGGATGGATTATGTAACATAAGACTATATTTTGTTACAGTGAAATGAAAGGTTGCCAAAAATGGATGCACAAAAAAAAAAAAAAAAAGACTGTCATCTTAAGAGATTGCTCAGTGGTTAGATGCACAAATATATGTGAGTCATCCACCACTTTGACCCAAAAGACCAGCATTACTTTAGAAATACACAAAGTACTACTCTCCTAGCTTCCCAAATATGACTTTACACAGACGAATATTTATAGCATATGGTGGAAGGTTAATTGTGACTAAGTGTCATATAATATTTAATATGAAAACATATTTTGAGATGTATGTGGACATGGAAAGTTCATTACCCGAGTACGCTTATATGACTCTACCCGGGTATGGGATTGTGCTGCATTCCTCCATGGACAGAGATTTCACAAGACTGAGAAAATGAGAAGCCCAATTCAAGCTAATTTGAGAGACTTAAGCAGATTTAAACAAGGTAAATTGTCTTAGGGAACACAGCCTCTGACAGACTCAAATACTTCAGTTTCCTGGAAGACAAGTTGAGAGTTCTTCACAGTTCCTCTGGATTTGCCACTCAATCACAAAGGACGTTTTATTCATTTTTTAAAAAATTGATTGTATTCACCCAGTCTTTTTCATAACCAAGTAGAAGGATTAATCATAATAGTTTCCATTCAACTAAGTCTTGATGATAAAAAATAAATCAATGCAAGTTTGAGACATGCTTTACTCTCTGAAATATCAGATTACTGACGTTTCCTTTAAAATCTCAACTCCCACAGGTGAGGGGTTGGAACACTGTGAAACCTCTCCAACAGGAACATCTCTGTGTATGCTAGAGCTCACATCTTTTGGGGGTGGGTTAATAACAAGTGTTTTGGTAAATTTAGGGTACAGAGGGTACTTATTGATTTATAGACAAATCAGAGAATATTATCTAAGAAGTGTTCAAAATTGACTGCACAACTGCCAATATGTGTGTCATGTCATGTTATTTCCTCACTTCATGTTATATGGACGAATGCAGAGCCTTAGATGATTGTAAGAAAAATCAATTTGAGTCTGGGGAAGTGGGAGCAAGCAGTGTTTTTCAAGACAGCAAAGCTAAGGAAACCTATGTGTCCCTTAGTGAATTTAGAGAGTCAGACAGGCAGTGTGCTTTTTGAAGAGAATCAGGAAAGCAGAATCAGTACACTTCATCCTGTGTTCTAAACTTCATCATTTTTCACATCAACAATCCACAAGAATATGGGCCAAACCCATAATCTACCTGCCTACATTAGGCCCTGTGCTAGAGTTTTGTGTGTAAAACTGCAGTGTAGGCAGCACTTCAAAATGTTTCTAGGGCAGGGTAGATGGCTGGCCCATAGAGAAAAGTATTTGCTGGACAACCATAACATTCTAAATTTGAATCCCCAATCCCATGTTGAGGTGGCTACTGTAACACACACACACACACACACACACACACACGTAATCTCAGGCCTCCTCCAGTAATATGTAAGGCAGGGACAAAAGAATCCCTAAAAGCTGTGAAGCCAGCAAGCCTGGAACATGTAGTAGTGACAACAAAACATAGCTTCTATCAAACTCTGACCATCACTCATTCACCACAGCATACATGTTCTTGGACACGTGCATCCAAACTTGTACACTAGCTATCAAAAATAAAAAAAAAATCTATTATGATTTTTAAAATTACCTCAAAGGTGATACACATGTATTAATGTCAAATTTACCTCAGAATTATACATTTGTACTCTGTATATATAAATACGTATCTTGAGCTCAGGAACATACAATAAACATATCATAAACATGAATCTATAAAATCTTTCTCTCTTTCCAATTCAGCTTTATCAGGTAACTCTACTTTCTATACTTGTGGAGTATATCTCTGGAAATAAAACCCATGTACTTGTTAATATTAAACAAATTAATGAGCAATTATTATTGTAAATTGTGAAGACAGTGTTTTAAGATGTTATAATCATTGTTCCGCAAGTATATATAATTGTATATGTAATTTTATTTAACTCAGACAAATTTATGACAGATAATGTTGCTTAAATATTGCCTAAACAACTGAAGTTTAAATGGGTCAAGATCCTGGTCATCAGCGATTTGGTCAGCATATTGGGCTGAAATATGCTATGCCAAAGCCAAAAAATGAAGTCCTGAATTCCAGCACTTTCAAATGTAACTATATTTTGAAGGGAAAAGTCTTTAAGAAACATGAAGCTAAAATAATACTTAGAAAATAAAATAGTACCTACAAAGGAGGTCCTAATCTAACATGACTGGAATCCTTATATAATAGAAACTTAAGGACAAGGAAGGATAGAAGGAGATGGACAAAGCTGGGAAAAAGAAAAGGGAAGAAGCAAATAAGAAACCATAGATACAAAGAGCAGACAGACATCCATAAGCCATCCATAAGAGGCCTCACATGAAATCAACCACCATGGCAACAACTTGACCTTGGAATTCTGTCCTTCAGTAGAGGAAGAGATAGGAGAGTAATAAGTTTAGATTTTGAGGAACTCCGTCTGGGATACTTTTGGAAGCCCTAATAAGCTATTGATTCATAAACTTGATTTAATGACATCTGGGTTCAGAACTAACTATATCTCAAACTTCCATAAACAAATTCTGCTTGCTATAGCTCTAATATTTAAAGTAATTTAGGTAATTCACTTTATAGCATCTGTTCTTGAAGTCTTGCATGAAAAAAGTCCCAAGGCAACAAAAGTGGTGTAAGCATTTTTCAAAGTAGACATTAAAGGGAAATGGAGGTAGTTCTGGATACAAGTATACTATGATACAAATCTGACCTTAAGTAAAAGATGGAGAATGGAAAGTTGATGCATATGATTACATCTACCATTATCTATAGTATAATCACAGTCCTGCCAGGAGCTGAGGAACCAAGCTAATCTTAAGATGACTCCTGTCTTCTCTTCAGATAAACCTTCCTTTTGTCCCCTACATATTTGGTCACTCCCCAGATGAATATGTAGGGGACATGGCCACAGTTCCAAAGCACATGAATATAGCAGCTATGTGTTGATCAGTAACATGTTTATACAGGGACATATGCCAATGCATATTTATGGGCACTTCATCTTCTAATTTTATGACCATATGAAATACATTCAATTTTCAAGGGGGAACTGTACAGACCACCACAGAAGGAGTCAGCATATACAGTCTTAAAACGTTCTATGAGTATGTGAGTGCGCTGAGGCTTGAGAACCATTAAGGAGCAAGGGACTATAAATGACAGCAAATCAATAGCCACATCCCATTCCCTTACAAAATGCAAAAGATCCAGAGTTCTATTCACAGAAGCTCAGGTATACCATTGAAAATAATTTCTGAAAAAATATTAAATATTTTGTATATTATTAGTGTATATATCTTTAGGGGTTTTTGCTTTAATATTGTGTACACATGTTTTTGTGTGTGCAGGTGCACATACATGTGGAAACCAGAGATTGTCATCCACCAAGTGTCTTACTCTGACATTCTTCTTCACACATTACAACCCAAGTTTAGCTTTCCCTCCCTCCACTCCTCCCAGTCACCAGCCCTACTATGCCCCTCTCCCCAGATTCACTCACTCTTCCATTTCTTCGGAATATCAATCTAACACAGGTTAACACATTAAAAATAACATTAGGCGCAAACACTCATCACTAAATCTGAAGCTCACAAATTCACCTTGTGTCTCTGACACCCATGTTCATGTCATCCTTGGCACTGGAGTCACATGGATGCTCTGCCTCACACAGCTTTTTATGTAGATGCTGGGTATGTGACTCCAATTCTTCAGTCTTGTGCTGAAAACACTTTACAAACTGAACCATCCCACCAAGCCAGAATTTGTTCTTTTTAGTGTACCAAAGTGAACTATAACCAATGCATCAAAACTGTCATCTAACTTATAAGATTATGTAAGGTAGTAATGACCTTATTTAGAGGTAGAAATTTAAGAAAGTAGTCTATGGCAGAGCAAATATGAAAACATATTCTAAGACTGTCTGAAGTCTAGAAAAGACTAGAATGATGAATGGTGTGACTCAGCTCTAACCATCCCATGGCTTTACAAAATGACAAAACTAATGCCACAACAACAAAAACAAACAGCCCTTAGTGAATTGAAATGGAAACTAGACAGACCTCTACAAGGCACCATTTGGGCTACCCTGTTAAGACAGCATTTTCCTTATTAATTTAAGTAAATTTTAATATCCTCTCCAAACTTAATAGTTTATATTTTAAAGATGTTTGATTGTGATGAGTTCATTTCTTTAGGAATTTTGGAAAGCCTATGGCATGTCAGATGCCATATTTAAACACAGCAGAAATTTTGAGACTTGGCTTTTGTTTACAGGATAATCAATTCAGATCAGTATGACACTATACATGGAGGGGGTATCATGTGGATGGATGGCTAGAAATACTGAAGATACATTTTCTTCTGTTACAGAAAGATAGGGAGGAATTCTGGGAGGCAATGAAATGTCAGGTAATTGTGGATGGGATATGTAAAGTAAATGCAAGTATTATGGGTGACAAGCTCTTACAGCCCAAAGGGTGAAACAGAAAATGGTATATAATTTGAATTATTTTTATTTGAAAAATACATTAAACATAAAATGGATCATGTTAGTCATTATAAGTATATTCGATGACATTAAGTACAGGCACAATATTGAGTAGCCATGATTAAAATAACTCAAACAAATGCTCATTTTACCTCATGATAACTACAATTCTTCTCTCTGCTTTGGTGAGTTTTTATTCTAAGAATCTCAGATATTTTTTAAAAAATCCATATATACTTGGCTTTAGTTTCTAACCCATTCACTTAGTATAACATTTTAAATGTTCATCCTTATAATAATATTTTTAGAATGACATTAATTTTAGAGACTGAATAATAGTCTCCTGTGCTTATATTATACTGTTTACCTTTGTTTCTGAAAACCATGTTGAGACTAATTTGGGTTTCTTTCATGATAAACTAGCTAGGTGACAATTCATTCAGTGTTTTCTTTTTCTTTTCATTTTTTTTTACAGTTATATCATAGAAGCAAAATGCTAGAATTAGATTCTCAATGTAATAAGCAAAAGTGTTAACACATCCAAAGGGACATCTGCTGATAGATTGGGAGAAGGGGATTGCTCAACAATGTTTTGGAAAGAAGATTTTAATGTGACCAGTGATTCTTCTGTAAGGCCTCGTTAGGCTGAGTTTTATAGGCTTGGAGATAGAGTGAAAACCAACTTCACATTAAAATATGCTTTAGTACCTAACCAAGAAATACAAGCATACATCAGAGACGTGTGTGTGTGTGTGTGTGTGTGTGTGTGTGTGTGTGTGTGTGTGTGTATAGATTTGGTGACTGAGAATATTTTTTATAAATCTGAATTATAAATGACCATTTATAATTCAGGAGCAGGTGCAATGCAAGGATGCCAAGCTGTTGTGATGAGAAGTGTTATTTTCCCAACGTTGCCCGAAAATAATGCCATACATGGGAATAGGAAAAGTACTGATAGAAGCGCTCCTTTGGTCTGAGTATCCCAAGCATTTAAAAGCCTTGAAGAACAATGGTCATTTGAGAACAGCATGGTTACAATTAAGACAGATCAGAAGACCTTTCAGGAATAAAAATCTTGTGAAGTCTTGAGTATCCTAAGCAGAGCAAACACATCTCTTGTAATGGAACCAGGACATACATATGGTAGAAGTGGCCTTTCTACAGTTAATGAGGAAGAATAGCAAGTCTGAGTTAATGTGCTTCACAAGAAAGCTAAGAAGCCAATTAGTTTCATTTACTGAAGTGACTGCATTTTATTCTTGTTCCCTTAGATACCCCTAATTATAATCAAAGTTATTATTCGTCTTTTGCCCAATTATTCCTTTACTGTATATTTGTTGTTACTACACATTTCATTTGGAGATAGTTATTAAAATAAATTAGATATATATCAAGCTAAGGTTGTATGAAAATATGATACAACCAAAAGGCATTTTAAAACTGTTTTCATGAATGTTGAAAAGGATAAAATACAAAGCTAAAATTCTTGTTATTTTTTTAAATAAAAATCCATGTCTCTATTAAGACTGATACAGTATTTATCTTCTATTTTATTAAGTTTGTATTATTTAGTTTAATTTGTTTTTTTCAGACAGTGTTTTTCAAAGACATTTGGCTAACACTAGACCAAAAAATAAAATGCAAATTAAAGAAAAAGGAGAAACATGGAAATACTGTTGTGGGAGGAGTCAGATTATACTCTATAATCTCCAGAGAACAAAAGAGGAAGAAGAGAAGCAGCATTTATACATACAAGGAAATAAAAAAGTCAGAACCTGAATTTTAAGAAAAATAAAAATGAGTGTGTTATAAGATGCATAAAGTAAACTGTAATTACATTAGGAAAGTAAAATGTTGTAAACTAACATTTAAAATAAAACAAAACTGGTCATATGTGCAGACTTAAAGAAACTATTTAAACTTAAAAAAATAGACAAAGGCTGTGTTTCAAGTTTTTCATTCTATTGTGCACAATGTGTGCTCTATGCTGATAGTTGGTGCGAAGCTGTCCACCTCACCTGCATTGTAATTGACCTCAGAACATGGTGCTTTGCAAGTCTGGCAATCTCATTAGTCTGTGATCTTTCCCAGCTTGGCTCCAAAAGCAGAATTCTCTTGGGTGGTCACTTAAGTTGCTTGCAAAACTTTTTTCCAAATTCAATTTTTGCTATTTCTCAAAATCAAATCTATCATGTAAAGGTCAGGGATTTTCCTGGCAGTGAACATTCAAAAGAATGCAGCATGAGTTCTGTAGTCACTTGCCATTGGGAATTTCACAGGATGCTATGCACTTTGATAGGACCATTAGATTAAGTGTACAGTTCCTCCAGGGACTGATGCAAAATGCATTGTTTTTCACTTGCAAGTGTAATGTCTCTTGCATTACAAAATTTTAAATCATGCACATCCATTTATAGCCACACCTGTATGCTTCCCATAAAGAGCAGGACAGTGTAGACATATTCCTATAACAGCAAATCATAGAAATGCCCATTGCTTTTTCTTTGTAGTAATAGTGATCTCTGTCTCCCTTATGGCTTCCAATTTCTTCAAGACTTGTATTCTTCAAAAGTGGCACAGATATGAATAAGAAGCAGTAGGGAAGTAACTATTATTGACCTTCTGTGTCAAAGTCTACAGTTGGTATATACGTATAACTTCCTAGGAATCCAGCCATGAATCAGAAAATCGTGTCTGTCTTTGAACGTCAAAGATCATTAGTTCATTGGAAAAGCAGCCGCTAGTATTCCCTTGGCTTGAAAATATACTGAGGCCAAGAAGTTTCTAAAGAGGCCAGAGTTAGAATACACTGTGGGTTTCTAAAAATATATAGCCCAGTGACTTTGTCTATGGTTTTGCTAACTATCCATAAAGATGTATCTCCACTCGTAGGAAGGAAAGCAGACAGAAACAGTAATGCCTTCTGGGGATGAGGCTGAAGTAAAATATATTTGAGAAGGCATACAGGAGAGAAACTGACAGACTTCAGTAAAATATAATACAGAGAAATGAATCTTGCAAATCTGCAAAAGAGAATTGATATGATTATGATGTTCTGTGTGTACAGAAAAGTAGATGTTCAGTGCTTCACACAGAAAAATAAGAAAATTCTCCCAGGAAAAGTAAAATCTAGAGAATTCTGCCCCATAGCCATTTTCACACATAATTAGGGCTCAAAGTGGAATGTGTTGAAACTAACCCACAGAACTTTATCCCAGAACTTTAGTCACTCATTTAACAAATACATATACATATTATATAGCATTTACGATTAACTGATCCAAATGTATACACTATGAATAACAAGTATTTGAAGCCTCTTATGTTTTGTCATGATATGTGTAAAAGTAACTGCTTGTGTTTTCTACAGCATTCCATATGTTTTATCAGATTTTCAAATGTGCAAACCAAATCAGTGAGTGAATTATCTTGCCTTGATTGGTTTATTATAATCTACTCCTTTGTCACTTCTGAAAGGTGTTGCTGTTTGTCTGTGTCTCAGTGTGTCCATGTCTGTGTGTGTGTCCATGCACATGACTGTGCATGCAGTATAGTAGATATTTTGCAAATTGTACAAGGCAGATACCAGAAATCTTGAGATTCTGGGGAAAAGATGAAAGGAATGTTGATGTCTGAGTCCGAAGTGCTGCAGAAATACTAAATCATTTAATGTGCTTACATGAAGTATTCTGTGAGTATCACGTAGTTTACAAAGGGTAAAACTCCCATAGCCACAAGATCACTTTATAGTCATTATAATCCATACTATTATTAATTTTATAAATAACTTGTTTTTTAGCCAAGACTTTTTACAGCACTGACAACCTCATTGGCAAAAACAAAACCCTTGTTATAACCAAAACCTTTTAAGATGTAAGGGAGTCCCCAAACCATCTTTCAACTTCCCACCTGGAAAATAAAATAGATCATAGGTATGAGGAAGGAAGAATCCTAAATAACAGAAGGATATATGGATATGATATTTTCACTTATGCTAAAGTGATCAACAGTTGGTCTGCATTTTCATCCTACCTCCAAGCCTCGTTCTGAGCGATATTGCTTGGTGGGAATATTTTGACAACCACAGTATGCTCAAACAGGTTTTTAATCATTCTAGACGGGGGGTGGGGGGGAGATTTTATTTCAGACAAGAAGCAGGCTATGAAGTGAAGAGACTCATTAGGAACAAAAACAGATGAGCTCCAATTAAACTAACTGCTTGCTGGCAAATCCCTGGTGCCTTAGAGGGCAGCTTTGCTTAACTAAGGTTTATGGAACAAACAAGCCAGCTTCAGGTGTCGTTTTGGACCAGCCAGCCATGGATGACTCGCAGTTGGTTTCATGGTTAGATTGCTTCTCATTTCCTATTTCCCAGGACTGTAGAGAATCACGACCTCCCTTTGGCACTGCTGTTTCCTTCTGAGATAATTACTGAGGTGTGTGTTCAGGGTACCAGTAAGTTCAGGTCTCTCCATCACGGTTTAGATTGTGGATGCATAATGTATTTCTTTCACCAGTTTCCCTTTCACAATGACTTTCTCCAAACCCTGGGACATGGCAGCTATTACTTCTGAGACAGGTTTTTGCCAGTTCCTTGTTCTTGCCTAAATTTCTTTTTCCTATGAGGTATATGTGGTCTTCCAGAGAACTCACTTTGCCTTTTGAGCCTTCTATAACAACATTGTTTGCCCATTGGTTCCAGCCAGGTATCTTTGGAAGCCAAATTGTCAAATCTTCATCAATAGACCTTTTTAATCACTTAAGAATGTTTTGAAAAGGCAGAATTGTTGTCCTCTTGTTATTTCTACTTATTAGAAATTACACTATTCATTCCAATACACACTTTCTTCTAAAGCCAGGTCCTAAAACGGAGAAATAGACACCCTATGCATCAAGAAGCCTTTGATGGTACTCCCAGGAAAATCACATGGAATATTCATAGTGACATTAGCATGTAAATGAAAAGAAGACTTTGCTGTGAGAACTTTCCAAGCTGATTCATGTCATGTTTCGTTGAGAGTGCCCACTGCTTCTCCCCCTCCTGAACAATAACTAGCTTAGTCTTGACCCTGTATCTGAAAACACTGTGTTTCTTCAGCACCCACACCATACCATGCTGCACGCTCATCACTCACCCAACTACTTGCCTCACGTCCTAGGCAAAATCCCACTTTCTTTCCAGACCCAAGCTAGCTTCTACCTCCTTGGTCCACATACTCATTCTGCCCACATCAGTCATCCAATCTTTAATCCATCTGTGTAATGTTGAGCCTATCTCCAATGCCCAACTCCATCCATGCACCCTCACTTACCATTAAACGTCTCTGGACTGTTTGTTTAGATGAGGAGCCCTCAGAAGGAAATACTTAGAGCTAACCTGAGGAGGGTGTGACTTATGACTAGGGAAAAAAGAGCAAGTTGTTTTCCTTTTCCCACCACAGGGACTTTTCAGCTTCTCTTTCCTTACACAGTATTTGCTATCACCATATTTTATATGAGAGTTGGATAAGTAGAAATGCTATTTCCTGGGGAGAGGGTGTTCTCAAAGAAGCAGCTCCCCAACCTGTCTCTATTGTGTTACTCTAGTCATTTGTTAAGGTTTTAGTGGAGCATGTATATTTGTCTTTCAGTTGACTTCTAAATATGTGCTTTGCTTGGAAATTACGCTTCATGAATTCAGAGGTCTGACTGTCTATTCTATGGTGATATTCCGGAATCTAGAATGGTTGTGTGTTAAGATAAACCTGATAAATGAAGATTTGCCCTTGACTAGATTTCAAGTCTGTTGTTCTGGACTTAAATATTGCCTTTCCTAATTCATGTTTATGAACCATTAAGAGATATGTCACTTCTCTATGCCTTGGTTGTCCTCATTCTAAGGCTGTCTTCTGTAATCATATTGATGTCAACACTTTTAACACAGTGGTAGTGGTAGATGTGAGCATTATATTCAAAATGTAGATCATTAAAGGTTGCATGCAAATTTCAAAAAAATTAAAGCATCAGGAGAAATATAAAGTATGCTGAAAAAGCAGCCTTGACCAAATAAGAGCATACCCAAAACACCCATCAGAGGGCCTCTTACTCCTTCACACATCAAGTCACACAAAACATCCCAGATGCCAGCTTCCCCAAATTTGACCATTTCACTTTGAAAGCAAGTTTGCCAAGTCATATCTGTTGAGAAATTCATCAAACTCATCCAATTCTTGATCATAACTTGAGAGATTATTTGGTCTTACTTGTCCTTTGTGTAGATCATATGCTGAAAAAAGGGTTAGATAGATAACTAAATATCTGGTGTGTTAATGAATTTTATTTAGCAAATATTAATAAATTATCAAACATTTTTCAATTCAACAGTCAGGGTTAAAAGAATTCAAACTTGCTGTGATTAGACATCCTGGTATTTATCCAGAATATACTCTGATAAGTGGAAAACTGGTTAATCCCAAGGCACGTTTTAGCTTCATCTGAATCATATATGTATCAGTAATGTCCATATCCTCCTGGATATTTGAGGAAGAAATAACATACCTGACAAATGACTGGGGACATATGGCTTTCCGTGGCTACAAACTGAACCACCTCACATGACCAGACTGATATCAAAAGAAAATCATCCAATCATTCAAGATATCTGATCTGCAGTTAATGAAATCACAGAGCTGCTGGTGTTTTCCAAGAAACATTCCAGTGTAGTATATGATTGATTTCCACAATATAACTACAGTTAATATGGGAGAATTTATGTATTTGTTATTAATATGTGCCAATAACATATTGCTAAGCCAGAGACAAGTAACATTTCAGTGATCTTTCTATTTCCAGAGTTGTTACAGCTTTATCTATGCATTTCATCTGTGATTTCTCCTCAATGTTTCCACATTTAGGCTTAAGTCATTCACATTTACATAGTCCACCATTAATATTTAACATTCTAAAATCCCATCAAATGGAAATGCCCAATTTAAATTTTACATCTGGCATCTTGTGTACTAGTTTTCATCTCCTTGCTCCTTTGCACCAACAATACTCATGTTGGACAGCCTGACATTGACTTTTCACTCACAGGGAGTCTCCTCCCTCACTTCTTGTTTCTAGCAAGTGTAGAGGGGTTTCTCTTCTTTTCCGGCTTCTTGACACAGGTTTTCCCTCTCTTTTTAACTTCTCAGTTCTCTTTCACTTTGACTTATGGGTATCCCTTTGGTAATGGTGCAGAACTCTACTTTTGGTCAACTGCACTCTTTCATCCTGGACTTTCTCATGACTTGGACACAGTGTCATGGTAAACTATCTCATTATCCCAGCACTTATGGTGAAATAAATATTATGCTAGGTTCACTATTTCTTTATGACCAGATACTTTCTTCCTTCCTTTTAGTTCATCCATCAGTTAACCAATCAACAGTAAGCTTTGGAGTCATCTTTAGAACCTTTGTTGGTTAATCAAGCACCAAGTTGTAGTTATTTTCACACCTCAAAAAATATCTCTTGAGTTTCTCTTCTTTACTCTGTTGCTAGTTTAGTTGACTATGAGAACAGGCATTATTTTCTGTTGTCCAGAATGTTACAATTCTAAATTTTGTCATGTCTTTAGTCTGTGATAAAGTACCTATTGTCTTTCCCCACTTTTTAAATTGACCCTGTAGCCTGAGGGATGGAATATACAGATACCAACATGTCACTGTATTCCTGAATTCTTTAATAACTTCTGATGAGTTTTCATTGCCATAGAATGACACATCTGGCTGATACAACTGGCCCCCCAGTGCCTCAGCAGCCTTATGTCTATCTACTCACTGACTTGAACTGATTCATTTCCAATGTTGTGAAGTTTCTAGCAGTTCCCCCAAATACATCATACAGCTCTAAAGTCCATGCCTCTCATTAGGCATCACCTCTATCCAGAATTCTAGTCCTAACTTTATTAAGTGGAATGATCCTTGCTTATCATTTAAGACTCTGGAGTACACTATGTCCCTAGAGGATGCATTTATATAGTCCTAGATGTGGCTGCATGTGAGAAGCACATGCATGTTTTATTTAGTTGGGTAGCAACAGCAGCAGCACCCATTTTAATGGGAAATAGCATAGCTTGGAACCACCTTTCTAACACTAACCTAGTAAAAAAAATGTATGTTCTTATAAAGCTCACCCCACTACTGTGGTTCTAAATTTTTGTTTGCCAACAACAAGATCTTTAAGCTAAATATTCTCCAGAATCTGTTCTGCTTCTATTTTCTGTGTCCTTTCTTTAGGAACAACACATTTCAGAGTTGTCAATAAATCAGCGGTGTAGTACATCTACAAGCCTTGTTGTTTATTGATCCTTCCCAGGTAAAGTGGCTTTTTTACAAAATCAATACATGTGTTAAATGTATTCAAAGTAATTGCTTTATATACTTAAAAAGCAAACACAATGCACTTAGAAATGAGTCCTTCCTAGCCCCACCTTGTGGACCACAGGGTTATTTTCTGTTTTCATTGATAAAAGCTACCAGCCCTGAAAAGAGACTGCAGATCAGACAGGGCATGGACTTATAATCTGTCCCAGACTCACATCTTATACCTGTCATTAACTTCCTTTGCAAAGTAGGCATCATTGCCACTATGGGACATCGGTAGATTGAAAATATGTCAAACTCAGGACAATATGCGTGCACAGAGTTGACAGTCAGTTGTTATTTCACTAACTAGGAGAGAATAGTTAAGTCAATGATCACTGAGTCTTTCACAGGAAGGGGGCATTTATACCACCAGTGTTAGTAATGCGAAATGAATGCTATGTCCTTTTGTTAGCTTGAAAAAAATTCAGGAATAAGTTGGACTTACTGATTTATTTAACAGACAACAACATGAAAGCCAGAGATGTCAAGTGATTTATCCCAAGATATGTCCCTACCACCCAATGTCCAGAAACTTAACCCTATGCCTCTGGGAATAAATGTAGCCAAATCCTTTTCCTTTACATTTCTGTAACTCGCCTTGCACTGCACTCAGCCATACCTCTACTGAAGCACGAATTGCTATGCTGGTTCCCGAGAGTTTGATTGGCAGGTCTGGAATGGCCAGTGATTTGCACTGTGAACATGTGCCATGTGTTGTTGATATTACAATTTGCAATGTGCTGCTGTAGATAGCTACATTCTGAGTCAGTTAGGAAATAGTCTCAGCTTTCTTAGACATGTCACCTGTGGAGATTGGCAACAAATGAATATTGAAGCTGCAGGTCTTGTCTAATTGCAATTGCATTTTTCTTTTTTTTTTTTTTTTAATCAAAGAGCACTGAAAACATCAGTACAGGAACTCCATTCCATTCCCCTTGCTGGCTCTTGCTAGCCTATTCTTAGACAAGAATACACATTTTGGAAAAATACATAGTCCCAGATTTATTCGATAAAAGTTGCAGTTTGCTTTGGATTCTGTGTTTACAGTCGTACTTAGAGCTTACACAGTGCTCTGTGAAGGCTGTAGTGTGTGAGATGAGAAATTGTTTGTAGGACTCATCATTTACTCTGTGGAGGAAAGCAATGCTGCCTTTGTACTTCCAAGCAGAGGGAAAATACAGCCCAGTGGCTTCCACAAAGACGAAACACAAAATGAGAGGAAGGAATCGGCAATATTTATCTCTTCTGGGAAGACAGAAATCTATCCTATCTCCGACTTCATTTGTTAAATGGGTTGCGAGAGCTACTCACTCCTGCTTCCAACTCTCTTATGCAGACAACCTGTTATAAAGGGTTTTAAGAAACTTGGAAACAAAATTACCATTGGTCGAATCACTTCTGAGACTAGCTTTTCACCTGGTGGCCAGAGGAAAGGCAGGTGAGAAAACAAATAGGCAAGTAAGACACTGAGGAGTCACTGTCCCAGACTTCAGATTTAATTAGATCCCAACTCCAACAAGTTCTTTTCAAAAAAAAAGAGACGGCATCTTTTAAACCTCTCAGTTTCTGCATTCCTGGTAAGCACAGATAATACACTGCACAAAGAGCAATCCTAGCAGATAATGGGATATATATGAGGGCTTCATAGCCACCTTATCTTGAACAAAGAAGGCATCCTATGAATTCTTGTCATCATTTCTTAAGGCTTACATATATTCTCCGGTTCTCATTTCACTGCTTCATTCCCGTTTTTTTTTTTTTTTTTCCACAGCCCCTGACAAGCAAAGAAGGAGCAAGCAGCTGAAAAGATGACACTTAAAAACCCCAACTTTCTCATCCCTCAATTAGACAGAACAATTCAGCACCACACAGCTCCAATGAGAAATCTCAGGTCTCAGAAACATCAGGTGTTCTCCACTTCAGCACCCACCCTCTAGACAGGACAGCTTAAACATGTATTTTAGCACCCCAAAAAGTTCAGTTACTTCATATATGCTCTAGTTTCCCCTAAAGCAATTTCTCATTAAATTCAATTGTGCCCCCCCCCAGAGGAAATTTGGAATTACTTTATTTATTTATTTATTTATTTACATTTCAATATAGAAGATTTAAGAGTAACGTGGTGTTAAGTAGAGTTAGAAAGGTATGTAGTTTTGAAACTTAATATTTAATACTTTGGGGAGATACTTTTTCACCAACTATTATGAGAGGATAAGAAACAAATAAAAACTTGGCTTCGTGTGAGGTTTGTCCTCTGGTGCAGGGGACTTTGAATGAACATGACAACAATTTTGTCTGATGACATTTAGAGTCAGATGAGAAAAAGCCAATGAGAGAAGGGGATGTGACAGCTATGTCACTGTGGTTAAGGGAGAAAAGAGAAGAAATACGAAAGAAATGTGTTAGAATTGAAAATAGAAGACAATTTCGAGTTAAAAGTATCGTCTAGGCTTACTAAATTCCAGGTAAACAGGTTGGTAAGTCTAAAGGCCTGAAATAGAAGCCTGCCCAGTATGATCAAGTCACACTGAGTAATGCAGAGCAATAGGAAATGAAAGCAGACAGTTGTCATTGAAAAACAAATCTCACAGCCCATCGAAAGTGACTCTTCAGTTTTGTTTTTGTGGTTTCTTTGCTTTCCTTTTTTATTGTTTTTTTACAATATGCTTTGACCATGTTTTCCCTTCTCTCAATCTGATCTCACCTCCCTATCCATACCCAACTTTATGTTCTCTCTCTCTCTCTCTCTCTCTCTCTCTCTCTCTCTCTCTCTAAAGAAACAGTACACAACTACTGCCACCAAAAAATGAAAGTTAAAAAGAGACTAAATAACAATAGGACAAAAAAAAAAAAAAAAAAAAACCATTTCTTAAACATTAAGACCTATTGAAGAGTTTACAGCAAATAAAGCTTACATTTTGACTACATTTTAATAGGATTTGCTCTGACCTTTCTTTCCACATAATAGATTGTAGCAAAGCAAGCACAAAAGCAGGTAGTTTGGATGCATCAGCAGCCAGGAAGATCTGGTGGTGGTTTTGATCTGAGGCATCACAGTGGGGTGTTGGGAATAGAGCAAATGTGTTTATTCATGATTTATGTGGTAGCTGCAGGTTCTCCTGCATATCTCAAATAGTTGCTGTTTTCCTACCTGGGAAGTCATCATCATGAGAATGTTGGAGGAGGTGGACATAGTCTACACAGCAAAATCCAAAACCATTTCATTTTAAATGGTCAAGAACAAATTATTACATGTCATTGCACGTACCTTGCTGAATTCTCCTTTGCACTGCTTTTTGAAGACTGCATGCTGGGTTCAGCACTCTTTGAAGAGGAAGCTGTCCTGCTAACACATGCATTGGTATGGTATGTATTCCAATTCCTTGTTGCTGCAGAACTGCACACTTCACTTGATCATCTGGTTGTCCAGTAATAACTTTACAAATAACCTCTTTCAACTTGAGATTTCCACCATGGTAGAGTCTTTTCTGTTCTATCCCTCCCAGTTAATTACTTGTGAAGTCTATTGTTTCAGCTGTGTTTATATCTCTGTGTTCATCATACCCTCCTCCTGTAGTCAACTGCATTCTAATCTATTTTCTACCTAGGCTCCTGAAAGCCCCTTTTCATTGGTCTCTGCAGTTAGTTCAATATGCCTCACACCTTAATAAACCCCAACCTATTTTCTATACCACAGCCATAATGGCTTCTCTCAAGTACAATTTGATGTTCTGTTTACCACCGTTCAATGGTCCCCCAGTCCTCCCAATGTTAAAAAAAGAAAAGCCAATTCTCTTAATGCCCTTCAGATAGCCTTTGTGAGTTGGGTCCTACCTACATAACAGCCCTATCCCTTGGGGTAGAGTGTTTTTCTGAGCCAATTCATCTTCTCTGTTGTCTTCCCCAAACAAGCTTGCATGGGACAGTGAGCTGCTACCATATCCTAGATGAAGTGTGTTCTCTCCCATGGTTATGAGCTGTTTTCCCCCTTCCATCCCCAGCCCTCCCCCAGCATAACACAGTTTCACATTTTTTTTCTTCCCATGCTCTTTCTTCAAATGGCAGTTGCGATGAGGCTTTGTTCTAGGTAATCTGATGAGTTTCACTTGTGCCTGGTGTGTTCAATGAGTTCCAATGACGAACAACTTTTCTGCTCAGTGTAAGCACTGATAACTGTGTTTCTACTTTCTGCAAATCCTAGGGGCTCACTGACACCAAGAAAATAAGAGCCACTTCAATTATATATCACTACGCCACTTGTTGAATTGCCTTGGGTAGGATGTAACAGTATAGGAAATTATAATTTATCCCATAAACTATGTGGCTAAATATACTAGTTTAGATATTAAGCCATCCTCTATTGAGTACCTATTTTTAAAATACGCCTAATTATATTCACATCTAAGGCCATGACCTCTTCTTCTGCCACTGAAAATGCACTGAGAGAAAAATAGAATGTGGGGAAAATATGAAATGTAGGCGACCAGTCCATCCTTCTCCTAATTACAACTTGGAGACTACCACAATAGACTAATTAAGATACACTTCTTATTTTTTTCTTTAGTCATGTAAATAGAAGCAATGGTGGTAAGAGAGAATAAGCTAATATGATATTTATGTTGTGGCTGTAAGCTTTTACTGGAGGTCCTGTGTTACACTTGAAAACTTGAAAAAAGTAGTATGTTTTCTCCTCCCTACTGGTATTCAGTCACCTGAGCATATGGAGAGACCCAAAAGCCACCCCTATGTATTAACTTATCTATAACAAATGGGCCCTAGGGCCTGAATATCAGCTGAAGGATGGTAATCTTCTACATTTGATGTAATTATCCATTATCCTCTTTACCTTGGTTCTCCTGACACAGTGTTTGCTAAAGTCTCCATGGACTTTCCTCATAAATTCTGCCTGGGACCACATGTCTGTATTTGCTCCTAGAAGGACATTTTTTTTGTTGTTGTTGTTTTCCCTCCTGTGTACATTTTTTCTACAAATTCTTCATTCACCATTTTCACTTCAATTTTTAATGTTATATGAGTGACTTTGGGGTTTTTATATCTAACTCTGACTTAACATCAATCTGTAACTCTGATCTACCTTAAAGTAGATCCATATTTTAAGTCATCAGCTAATCTGTCCTTGGATTCTTTGACGGCTTCCCAAACATAATTTTATGAATGTTTAATCACCTTCACCTCTCCTATATGCTCCTCTTTTCCCAGAAGGTAGTAGCTATATGACTACCTACGAGCATACAGAAATTTAAGAATTTCCTTCTTCCTAGGAGTGTTCACAGAAGTGTGTGCCCAGTGCTCTAATTCACTAGGTGACCTGCCTATACATTGAGATTGACTCAAGGGCTTTTGCCTGACTGAATACAAGCAGGTCCTTCCTGTTTAATGCTCAAAAGTTGAGGTAAATTTAATCACTGAGAGAAATAAGTACCTCCTTATTTTATTGGTGCCTCCTGAATTCAGCCTGAGCTTCACAGCTTTTTGCTACTTCATTTCTCCATGTCAGATTGGAAAGAGCCCATCTACTGGTCTTCCCTCCTCTTGCTTCATTTCTCTGTTCTCTGCTTATTGTGGTTGACTTCCATTTTATACTATAATTAGATGAAGCAAACAGGACATAGCTATAAAAGTCTTATTCACCTGATCTGCCCATTGCCTCCTCATTATTAAACTTTCTTGTAGATATATGAAGTTCCTCATCATTTAGGCTCACCCATATTTTAGGTTTGCTGTTTCCTATTAAGTACACATCCAGAGGGGAGGTAAGGAATGCTCATACATTGCTGATTCCAAGATGAGTGTGCATGAGGAAGTAGGCTTAAAGGGCAATGGGATTTCAGAGGCAGCAGCAAAGAAAAAGACTGGAAGTCTGTCAGAGAGTAAGTGCAAAGAGGTTTGCTAGTCTCAGTTTTTGACCTTTGCAGCTAGGATCCATGTGGTGTTGAATGCCTCTATGAGAAAAGGAATCTTATCTTCTGCCACGTAAACATTCAAAAGCTAGTTATAGAAACTATCACTAGCAAGCCCTTCTCTAGGTGCCTCAGAAAAAATGATGTCACAAGGTATTAAGAGGGCTGCATACAGGGCACATCTATACAAATTGAAATAGATAGAAAACAAATATGCTTAAAATTGAAAAAAATATGGGTAAGTTCTAGGGAAATGGTGACTGCTGTGGAAACAGAAGTCCTGGCATTTGATAGAGTGTAACTGGGCAACAGTGTCCCAAAATATTTTTGTTGGAATTGATCCTATAAGCAAGTGATGAAAAAAATAATAAGGGAACAACTTTGACAGAGGGGCCACTATGCACAGAGACTCTAAATCATAAATTCTAAAAAACAAACAAACAAACAAACAAACCACAGTCAATTATTTGATTGACTTAAAAGAGAGAGACAGATTACATTATAGGTGGTTCAAACTTGTCTAAAACATTCCTAAAAATAACCCTGAACATAATGGGAATAGTGAGGAATTCTTATGGTGTCCTATGTGCCATTTAAAGCTACCACAGAGCGATGGGGAGGGAGTATACATAAAGAACACTCACTTTGGCTTGGCTGCTCTGAAAACCACTGTACAGGTGTGAATGTATAGACAATCAGGTGTTTGTTACATGGCAGCTTGCCACATGTAGCAGGGGACATGTTAGCATGTTGGTAAGAAGTCATCCGATACAGGTGAGGGTTTTCAGGTGGAGCCACCATACTAGGAAGGCTTGGGTGTTGTGCCTTATAAGTGAAAATGGAAAGGATGATGATTAACTCATTAGAGGAAAGCTGTCATTCTTGGTCAAACTCAAACTCTATGAACTCTGATTGAAGTCCATCTCCCGCCTTTCCTGCTCATCTGCTGTCTCCGAAACCCCACTGCACTTTAAACGGACTTTGACATGTACATTAACCTTGGAGCCAGCAATGTGTGTGTGTGTGTGTGTGTGTGTGTTCGTGCATGCATGTGTGACATGCATATAGATAGATAGATAGATAGATAGAGATAAATATAGATATAGATTATATAGATGTATAGATAGATATATAGATGATATATAGATATATACAGATATATAGATATATATGCTTATATTTATATTTATATTTATATATCCCTTTTCACCTCCATGACTTCTAAACTTTATGGTCTTATTTTCTGCTTTTAAATGTCTTTCCCTTGGAATAAATTGTGTCTGGGTTGTCATGATGTTCTGAGGAATGACTGAAGGCATACATGAAGTGAGGCAGTCAGTGAAGAAGGGAAGCGTTAGGGAAGTGGATGATTCTTAGTCGTACCACCTGCACCTGAAGAGCTTTCCACAGACACTGAACCACACAGCTGTATTTTCTAGGCTCTGGCTTGCTAAGGGTGGAGTGTCCAAGAGACATTTGAGGCTGATGACCCATTGTGACTCTTGCTTGGGCTCTGAGAACAGGTTTTCCTCACAGAAGGAGGTTTCCAGCTTGCTCTTCTACTTCAAAATGTTGTAATGAATGTCTTAACTATTTCCCAATCACAGCTTCCTCATTTGTAAAACTGGCAATGATTGAAGGAGCACCTAGCTGGATACTGGAAAGATCCTAATGGTTGTTCTGAGAAGTCGAGGACCCCTCATGCCTTCTGTCTTGTCTTGAGTGTTGTGAAGGCACCTGTTTCTCTGACAAAGCTATGGGACGGGTACTTTACCAGTTCCATGTTATGAATTACCAGCATAAAGCAACACAGCACTCAACAGGTTAAAAAGATCATACACACCAGAGAAGGGGGAAAAAAAGGAAAAAATAAAAAACATGGACAAGGAGCCAAAATTCCTGCCTATTAAACCCAGTTTTTTTTTTTCCCTGCTGTTGTTGACCTGAATAAAGCAACCCTCCATAGCTCCAATGTTCTCTTTTTAAAATAGACTGCTACAAGACTGGAGAGAGAGCCTGTGAAAGTACAAACATAGGTAAAACTACCTTAATAGCACCGGTAAATGTAGATGCTAACAACAAATTAGACCTGATTTTTTTTTACATTTTTTATTGGTTATTTTATTTATTTACATTTCAAATGCTGTTCCCCTTCCTGGTTTCCCCTACCTAACCCCATCATTCCATGCTCCATCCCCTTTGCCTCTATGAAGGTGCTCACCCACCCACCCATTCCCTCCTCACCACCCTAGCATTCCCCTACACTGGCGCATCAGTCCTCCACAGGACCAAGGGTTTTTCCTCCCATTGATGCCAGATAACACAATCCTCTGTTACATTTGCGACTGGAGCCATGGATCCCTCCATGTGTACTCTTTGGTTGGTGGTTTAGTCCCTGAGCGCTCTGAGGGGTCCAGTTAGTTGATATTGTTGTTCTTCCTATGAGGTTATAATCCTCTTCAGCTCCTTCAGTCCTTCCTCTAGCTCTTCCATTGGGATCCCCAGGCTCAGTCCAGTAGTTGGCTGTGTATGCATCTGTATTGGTCAAGTGCTGGCAGAGCCTCTCAGGGGACAGCTATACTAGGCTCCTGTCAGCTTCTTGGCATGAGCCATTGGTGTCTGCAGATGGGATGAGACAGTCTTCAGTTGAAGGATGGGGCCACCCACCCATCTCAAAAATTTTAACCAAGAATTGTTTCTATCTAAAGGAGATGAAGGGACAAAAAAATGGAGCAGAGACTGAAGTAAAGGCTATCCGGAGACCACCCTACCTAGACCTGATTTTTAGTTCAACTGTGTAAGAAATCAACCCATTTAAAGGTGGTATTATGAGGATGATGCATGCTGTCTCTCAGGACAGTTCTTTGACCACATGAAAAAGCTGAGGGTTTGTGGTTTAGAGCTGGCTCACACTTAGATGAATGTGGGATGCATGAGCATGTCAGTGTGTGTAGGGTTATATGCATGCCTAAGAAGTTCATTCATTGTGACAACAGAGAAGGATACAAGGTGTCACCTGTAACTCTACTCCTATTAAACAGGATCTCTCACTGAACTAGAAGCTCATAGTTTCTGCTATATGGGCTGGCCAGCAAGGTTACAGATATGCAGTCATGTCCTGATAATCTTTATGCAGTAATGGTGTTTCAAACACAGATCCTCATTTCTGCATAGCAGATAAACTTATCCACTGAACTATCTACACTGTACATTTAGCTTGAACTGGAAACCTTTGTAGCTGAAGAGCAGTACTCAGTTGTAGTTTTATCCATCCAAGCTTGTTTGAGACAGTTAATTGAGGGTGTTAGACAAGAGTGCTCTTTTTCCAGCTAAGAAATAACTGCCTATACTATCATCTGCAACCTCCCAGATACTGCATAAGGAAGAATGCTGATTTGCTTCTGCATAGCTCAGGGGATATTCCTGAAACTCAGTTTACTTCTGGACTTTTTTTAGTTAAGTCTGACTGTTAGCATGATCTTCTTTCTGAGTATTGCCAGGTATTTTTTCTAAATGGTGAAGGCTTCCTTTCCTAATATCTTGAAGTCTACATATTGCAAGTTCAGTGATAGCATGTCTAATTAA
This sequence comes from Arvicanthis niloticus, assembly GCF_011762505.2. NCBI lineage: Eukaryota > Metazoa > Chordata > Mammalia > Rodentia > Muridae > Arvicanthis > Arvicanthis niloticus. The sequence continues at coordinate 51,867,779 of NC_047664.1, read as the reverse complement.
GGCTGGCCTTTCCTTCTGGGAGACAAATTTTTTTCTATACACATACACACACACCTCTTCATGCAGAGTTTTCCCAATGGGCTTCCTTTTTCCTAATGCAACAGAGTTAATATGTACCAGCTTTACATTAGGCTTCTTTCTTTAAAGAAGTATTTCTTATCAAAATAATTTTGAGATTACTACTCTGTGTAAGGAATAAAAGTCCCCCAAAGATATCTACATCTGAATTCCTAAACCATTGGGGATATTTTAGGTCATATAGTAAAGGTTACTTAGGTTTGCGGGTAAAATTAAAATTTTCAGTAAGTGATCATAAAGGAAGTACTATATTCTTTAGGAAGACCTAAAGTAATAACAAATACAGTGCATAGGGAGGCAGAAGAGTTTATGTCACAGTGATGATACAATGTGGAAAAGACTTGGGCATTGACCGTAGATACCACCCAGAGCCAAGACTGCCTACAGCATCTATAAACTCGAAAGATAAAATGAATGCTTGCTTTGAGCTTGCTCAAGGAATGCAGGGCACCATCAGTGAAGTTTTAGCCAGAAATAGCAGTTCAAACTCTGGCTTCAGACCTGTAAGCTAATGAACCTGAGTTATTTTAAGCAACAAAATATGGAGTAATTTGTCATCATAGCAAGAGGAAACGAACATAACTTTACATCCATTTACAGCCTTATACTTACATTGTACTCACCGAAAATAAGCAACTGAGAGAGATCAACTGTGATGCTAAGGAGAAGATACATCATAAAGACAGGTCAAGGAGAAAGAGATTCTTTCTACTTCTCCAGCTTCTGCATTTGAGGCTGAAGAAGTAGGACACAATTTTTTCTTTGCTTGATTTACTTTAAAATTAAGACTTGGGGTAGACACTGAGAGATAGATGACTGAAAGTAAAGAACACTGACTGTTCTTCGAGAGGACACAGGTTCAATTCCCAGCACCCACATGACAGCTAACAACCATCTGTGACTCCAGTTCCAATGTATCCAACATAGTCTTCTGGCCCTTGAAAGCACTGAATGCATGTGATATCCAAACATACATGAAGGGAATATATTCAATACACATAAAATAAAAATGAGTAAATTTTTTTCAAAAGCAAGACTTGGTCCATTTCCTCAGAAATATGCATTCAGATGTAGCTCCAGCATCACTACTTGCTGTTTCACAATGGGTCCTGGAAACTTTCTATCCATTGACAGTTCTGATTTAAAGACAGTTGAAACAGTCAGCATTCAAAAGTAGTAAAACAGAAATAAGTAATATTAGTCTGCCTTTTATGGCCACCTCCCATGCCTTCTTTTGGGGGAGTGGCAATTTCTCTGATGTTCTCACTAGAATTTCATACTTTTATGGTCTGCATTTCTTTCCTGCTTGAGTATACATTTTAATTCCCGTCGAAAAACACAGAAGAAAGAGGGCCAGAGACATGGTTATGTTTCCTTGCTGTCAGATCTTGCCCAGGAACCCCAGAGAGCTGACTCTTACAGAACTAACGCCAGCCATGAGCATGATGCACTAGCTGCATCCCATTAGATCTTCCATAAGCATGCATTTGTTCAGAGTTCCACTCACCATGAATGGAGAAGGTGAGCGGCTCTCCACTCTGAGAGAGAGGGATGTGCCTCATGGGTCTCCTTCACTCTGACACAGCTGAATAGGACAATGATCTAACTGATAACCATGTCTGTCTGCACACAAGCTTATATGCTCACTACCTACGGAGATGGCAGGGGAAAGGGAGGGACGGAGGGAGGGAAGGAGGTTGGGAAAGAGTATAAGGAAAACAAAGAAATTTAGAAGCATGTTGAGAAAGGAATTTTGAGGACTTTGCAAAGTATTCATTCTTACAAATCTATAAAACAAAGAGGAATGAAGAACACCATTCATCCTCTCTGCAGATTTAGAACACATTTAAGGCTAAGCTTAAGGCTAAAGGTTGCATTTCCCAAATCCTTGCTCCAGTGAAAGGGTTGGGCTAATATGGTGTTAAGAACACTCTTCAGGCTTTGAGAATCATGCACGTAAAAACTGAGAAAATCAAACTGATGGCATGGCCATGATGAATCTAGGTACCAGACCTCAGTGAGTGGGAATGTGCTTATGCTAAGATAAGATCTAGAAGGTAGGACTAAACCCAGCAGGGCTAGTGCGTGTCCATGGAGATACTGTCCATCCAGTTTTTAAAAGCATCTGCTCCTTTTTAAAGGCCATGTGAGGCCGCTGCTGAGATAGCCAAACTGAACAGATTCTCTGTGTGCGTTGCTATAAGGACTCTAACCACCAGTGGAGCAAGGAAGTGGAACCGATTCAAGAGAAATATATACCTTGCCTTTTCTGTAGTCCTTGTTTATTCCTGTCTTAAACCACAGCTGAGTGATCTGTGGGTTACTTAAGCCCAAGGCAAGCATCCATTCACTTTTACATTCTTGAATATCTCAAAGAGACAGCCATAGGATTGGTTCTTTCTTTGTTTTCTTATACGCCTCCCTTCCCTTTCTTCACTCTCCTCTCCACTCCCTTAGGCTTCTTTTCCTTTGTCTATTTTGAGCCCCTTCCTTGTTTTTTTTTTTTTTTTTTTCTTTTATTGGCTATGTTCTTTATTTACATTTTAAATGTTATCCCCTTTTCTGGTTCCCCACCCAGAAACCCGCTATCCCTTCCTCCCTCCCCCTGCTTCTATAAGGGTGCTCCCCCACCCACCTACTCCTGCCTCCCCGCCTTGGCATTTCCCTACACTGGGACATTGAGCCTTTACAGGACCAAGGGCCTCTTCTCCCATTGATGCCCAACAAGACCATCTTTTGCTACATATGCGACTGCACCCATGGGTCCCTCCATGTGCACTCTTTGGTTGGTGGTTTAGTCCCTGGGAGCTCTGGGGGGGGGGGGGTCTGGTTAGTTGATATTATTGTTCTTCCTATGGGGTTGCATCAGCTTTAAGCCTCTTTCTTAAATTATTTCTTTATTATTTTTCATACAATCTTGCTCTCAGGAAGGAAAAAACATATTTGCTTAAGGGCAATATTAGGGGCATACCTTACCTTTCTGAAGACCAATGACATGTTAAATTTTGTTTATCTTTGTCAAATGAGATTATGATTTATTTTTAAAATGTAAAAAAGTTATTCGAAATAGAAAGGTTAACACTATTACTCATCACTCACAGATACAATTGCTGCATCTCTAGGGAGGGATCCAGTGGCTAGGCCCCAGCTCTTCCGTATCAGGCATAGAATATTAAGACAGTTACTTAACTTCTATATCTCTGGGTCTCCATCTATAAGGGTTAATATTATTATATTAACTATCTCTATTAAATAGTTTAGCAGTTCATAGAGGGGGTTTGCATAATGCACAAGTACAATATATGTCAATTAGTAGGGGCTCAGTGTTATTCATATATAATTATAATAGAGAAAATTAGAAGATAACTATTATCTTGGAGGCTCTCTGCTCTAAGGGAAACTAATGAGATGGTATGTGACAGCTTTGATGGAGAGGCCACATGAAAATGGATATGAGAAGAGACAAGATATCACATGGTGGAAGAGAAAAATGAACCTAGAACTGAGATACAGTTCAAGTCAGAAAGGAGAGGAAGCGAAAAGACCTAAATGAGGAGAGGCAAAAGAGGGAGGGAGGACAAGAAGAAAGTAGGGAGAAAGGGGAGAAGGCAACAAGTTATATATCAATGGAAGTTAATCTTCTAATAAAAAATTTAATTGTACATCTTAATAACTTGATGATTTATTTTATGATTACATAATCCACATGCTCTGATTATAAGGCACCTAGGAACTATTATGATAATACATTGTGCAATATTGCTGCAAGTTTAAGATACAAAGAGGTTTCTCTTCAATCCCCCACCTTAAAATGTAATTAGCCTTATGGATTAAAAAGGGCACTCAGGCAGGAAGGTTCTGTTGCTTAATTGTTAAATGGACATTCATGTGCATTTTTTTTTTTAAAAAAATCTATTCAGGATACATTTACCAGCCTTCCTGACTGATCCCTTAGCTAAGTGAAATATATAGAGTCCTGTTTGACCAGATAGTTCCCATGGAGGCCATTCAAGAAGTTCCTCAGTGTAACCTAGGAATTGCAAGACAGAGGGACATGCCATCTCTCAAAGCAAAGAAGTAACTTTGTGTAGAATAGAGGACACATGAAGCTGAACAGTTTCCATTATCGTGATGGAATGAACAAACATAAAACCTTCCAATTAGAAAAGACCCAAGAAGTCACATGTCCAGTTGCTTGCTCCTTTGGGTTCTGATGTTAAGGGACCTCTTCTTGCAAATGCCCAGTTTAAGCGATAGTTTGAGAATACTCTTTCTTTTTCAATGGAAGGCTTTATGACTCTCAAACTCATTCATAAAGACCAGTGTTAGACCTCTTTCTTAACTGAGACCTTCCTGAAAATGGAAGACATACTAATAGCTTACTTTCCTTAGCTCCAATGAATAGAGAATACATTTGTCTCTTAGAATCTCATGTCTCTTTAGCTTTTCAATGTGTCATCCTAGTTTTACCTATGTTAAAGCAAACAGGGTTTGGATGAGCTGGGAGATGTAAGGCCATCTTGTTCTATACTTGACTTGGCACCATGGATTACTAAAGAGTAGACTCTGTCTCCTTTTTCTTTCCTTCTCCTCCTCCTCCTCCTTCCCTCCCCCCACCCCCACCCCCCCGTCCGGCTCCTCCACCTCCTCCTCCTCCTCCTCCTCCTCCTCCTCCTCCTCCTCCTTCTCCTCCTCCTCCTCCTCCTCCTCCTCCTCCCCCTCCCCCTCCCCCCTCGTCTCCATCTCTGTCTCCTTCTTCTCCTTCTCTTTTTCCTTTTCCTCCTCCTCCTCCTCTTCTTCCTCCTCCTCCTCCTCTTCCTCTTCCTCCTTCTCCTCCTCTTCTTCCTCCTCCTCTTCCTTCTTCTTCTTCAACAGGGTTTCCCTGTGTGGCTGTCCTGGAACTCACTCTGTAGACTAGACTGGCCTTGAACTCAGAGATCCACATGCCTCTGCCTCCTGAGTGCTGAGAATAAAGGTGTGAGCCACCACACCCAGCTTCTGCCTCTTTTTAAAATATCTTTACTTTTTAAAGATTTATGCATGTTATGGAGGTGAGTGTTTCCCCCTCATTGGGTATGTGTATCTGATACATAGCTGGTGCCAAAAGAGGCCAGAAAAAGTTGTAGGATCCCCTGGACCTGGAGGTCCGGACAGTTCTGAAATGCCATGTGAATTCTGATAACTGAAACCAGGTCATCCACAAGGCAGCAACTACTCTTAACCACTTAATCATCCCACCAACTCCAGCATCTGTGTTTTTAGTATTAATTATTTCTAAAGTCTTGAGAGGGGGGAAGAAAAGACATATTTTCTCCATCTCCCAATTTATTAGCTGGGCCTGAAAATTAGAGTAATAAGAATTATTGACAGGGTAAAACTTAAGAGTTTATTAACACTTGTAATATGTATAAATATGGAATAGACATATTTTAAGGGTTACGCTTTGCAGATTATATGCCATCTGAAAAAAAAAAGAGTAATAGATTGTGAAGAAATGTTAAAAGGAAATGGATCTCTTCTTTTAGGGATGGTGAATTAAAGAAAGTAAAATACATAGTAGATAGTAATGAAAATTTATAGTTCTATAGGCTCAGATGAGTGTTGCACAGTGGAGGGAGAGTGCCTGCCAAAGAGGAATTTATGATCTTATACCTTGTCTTTAGACTGAAAGTGAAAGGCACCAAGCTTTTGATATATCTTCCATATCTTAGTTACCTCCAGCTCAAAATAATCTGTATGCCAAAGTGACATATATCAAAGAAGACAACCACTACGCCATCAATTATTGTTTTAAACTTAATGAGTCATAAGTACATTCTAATCTTGTTTATATTTATGAAAAACAGAAGAATAGGCAAGTTTTGACAGCAAGTACATTTTTAAAAACCTTTTTCCCATGAGGCTGGAGAGGTGGCTCAGCCATTAAGAGAACTCACTGCCCTTTCATGAGGCCCTGAGTTCAATTCCCAGCAACCACATGGTGGCTCACTACCATCTGTAATGGGATCCAGTGCCCTCTTCTGTTGTGTTTGAAGAAAGTAAAAGTGTATTCACATTAAATAAATAAATAAATAAATCTTTTAGAAAGAAAGAAAGGAAGGAAGGAAGGAAGGAAGGAAGGAAGGAAGGAAGGAAGGAAGGAAGAAAGAAAGAAAATGTTTTTCTTACCATTTTCCACTCAGGTGTGTATTTATGTGGAGTTAAGTGTATATGAGATGCATTGCTATAAACCCCTGACAGGTTTAATACACGTGAAAGCAGATAACATTTTAAGAAGTAGCAAAGAAATAAAATTAATCAGGCATTGTCACTGGTAAGATCTTAAACTGAAGCTGTAGCCAAAGAGAAGGAAATAATCAATTTTGCAGTTCAGTAAATCATCTCCTTTGAGAGCTTACAGGATCACAATGGGTCAATACCATAAGGTGGAAGCCTGTTCTACTCTTTCTCTCTGGCTGGTCCACTGATGTGGCCACACCCCCTTCAACTAAGTTTTCATTTTCCTAAAGGTGTTTGCCAATATTCTCTACATCATAGTCCCTTACCAGAGCCCCACATGGTCACCATGATGCAGATGCAGAGAGAATGGAGTGGGGGAGGGAGAAATATATAGGACATGACACTAGTGATACACATGATTAAATTTCAATTCTTTCAAGTATTATTAATAAGATCTCAGACAAGTTCTTCAACTGTGTAAATCCTGAATTTTTCTCTGAGACTAGAGTAATAATATGGATAATAGGATTTATGAAGGGACAAGGTTTATAGCAATGCCTGGCACAATTCTTACAGGTATTGGTGGCTGTTACCTGTTGAATGAATACCTTTCATATTCTGGTTTTACCCTTTATTAATGGAACTTTGTGAAAACAACTTAATCTCTGTGCAACTTGGCTTTTAATTATTTATTTATTTATTTTTTTACAATGCATGGTCGATCAGTGGTTGGGTAGATAGGTATTTTTTAAGTATCTTATACAAAATGAAATATACCCTTATAAGAGATAGCCATGGTACTTAAGTTTATTTCTGGTGCCCAAAGAAGAAAAATATCACTGCGACTAAGATAATGACCAGCAAGTCTTCCTGGAATAAGAAGAGATAAGAAGTAGAACCAGAGAAGGAGCAACATGAGCGGCTACTTCATCCAAAGAGAGCTGGAAGAGCCTATAATTTTGCATTCCATAGTAATTCCCCAAGTCCCAAGGAGGACTGTGAGTACCAGGGACTATACCCAGATCTACATGTTACAGGCTAAGATTTATAGCAGCCAGGTAAGAAGGCTGTGGCATTTCTGTTTTAAACTGACACACCTGAGGCTTATAAGGAGTTGTTTCCCCCAAGCCGACCCAGGATTCAGTCCAAGTCTATATAATGCAAGTGTGTATGACATACTATTCCTAGTTATCAATGAAAACCATTGTCATTATCAATGTTTACCTCTTTTTTAAAGCGCTTGGCATTACCACTCATTTACCCAAAGCATAACTGACCTGTGCTCCTATTGCCTCTTGCAGAGATATCTCTTGCATAGGTCACTGCAATCATCGTTCATCTCCTCCCAGTGCTTTATCTCCTACTAAAATGTTCCCAAATGATAGGATGAGAATTATTCAACATTTTGTCGATAGATACCATTCAGAGCTGATAAGGACAGCTAGATAAACACTAAGGAGAACCTGGATGGATACCTATTGCTCTCCAGGCTTGATGCCTGCACCTTGGCAAGCAAGTAAACTTCTCTTTCTTAGACTGTAAAATGAATATGACCTTAATCCCTACCTCCCTGAGCAGTGGGGAGTAAGTTAATTCTTGTTACTTTGTAATACAGTTTTGCTCATAGTAAGAGCTTAGAAAATGAACTCCTTATAGCCAGATTTGTTTCCTACAATTCCCTTTAAGTTGAGAGCTTTAATTGAAGTATCACGACACCAAATTCAGCAATGAAAATGTTTTCGAACAAGTTGAGTGCCTTGCAGAAGCTCATAGAACACAGAGGGAGAAAGTGAGTTCCTAGGGGGTCTGAGATAAGGCTGGGAAGCCTTCCTGGATCCCAGTGAGCTACAGGTGTCCCCAGTGTCTGTCTAGATTCTTTTTGCATTGGCATCAGCATTGCTGGCCTGGAATTTGGCAGGGTGGATAAAAGTGACTGACTGAGTGATTAAGCCACTGTAGCCCTGGCATGGCCCAGATGCCTGGACATTCCCTTGAAGTTGCCTTTTGGAGTAGTTTGTGGCAGGTTGGTGATAGGGTCCTGGTGAACTAAGTGCAGACCAGGATTTCCTGTTGATTGGAATTACCTGAGTTAAAGCACACTCCCCAGGTATTCTTAATCAGACTCTTAACAAGAGGACTTGCCTTTTTGTTGTTGTTGTTGTTGTTGTTGTTGTTGTTTTTAAGCAAGCCCCATGATTTTTTAACTATTAAGGAAGTTTGGGAAACTTTGCTTAGCAGAAACTGAGACTAGACTTCAGAGTGATGACCACCCTCCAAGAAGCAATTACTGAATTTGACCCTTATGTAGTCTGCTCTGCCCTTCATCCTTGGTGCTTTATAGTCCTGAGGATTCATGGATCCTTCTGTAGCATGCTTAGGGACCAGAACAGCTGGAGGGAGTGGAAGAGCTGAATTGGCTTGGATGATCTTGGCTGCATACACACTGGATTGTTTTGCTATTGTAGTTTTCTCCACAAAACACAGAGCAGTCTCAAGGACTTTGGCACCAACCACTCACTAAAACTCCCCTCCGTCCCCCACCCCCAACCCATATCCAGAGAACAGGCTGAAGCTTTTCCCAGAGGAAGCCCTGGGAAGCAAAAGCAGCGGCTGTAGCAGAAAAGGGACACTTGAGCTTCCCAGGCAACAAACTAGCTCACACTGCCCTGCCCAGCCCGGCATCATCAGCGGGTGGAGTGCTAGCTCTCCGGGGCAAGTTCCTTGGGAGTGTCCCTTCTTCGTGGACCCTACAAACTCTCTGTTCTCCAACAGATGTTTCTCCCTCAGCTCTGAATTCAGAACACCCACCTGCCGGCTGCAGCGCAGGGTCTGGAGCCTGGGATGCGCTGTGGCTGAGCTGAGCCCCTCCAAGCAAATGCAAGCATCAGCATGAGAGGCTGGACTTTAGCCCAGGTCTGTCCTCACCCCGGGGGGCCGCCTGCTTGGCTCTATTCTTCAGTGAGGAGCGGCTGCTCACTTTCCCCCCTTGCAAGTCTTTGTTCCAAGCCAGACATTGCTCGGATTCTCTAATTAACTCCCTCCACACCAAAGGGGTCCGGAGGCTGGGATGCTCTGAGAGCTTAGAGGATGCTGACTCTAGAGTGGGAGTCGGAAGGACTGCAAACAGTGGGTATTGTTGTGATTATATGTGCGTCTCTGAAGCTGCTTCATTTGCTGGGACTGATTGATTTTTCGGAAGGTAAAGTGGTCGCTCCCAGTCTGTGCGCTTGGTCAGGTCTGGTTCCAAACTGGATACAAATGCTGCAGAAGTTGCAAAGGCTTAATGTCCAAAGCAAAAGTTTTAAAATATGCATGCTTGACACAGAGAGCAGCCTAGCACCTGGACAGTTCATTTCTGTTTACCTGGAAAGCTGATGTTGGGAGGGTAGGATTTTGTAGCCTCTCTTTCTGTTCGAAACCAGTTATTTGGGTATAGGGTTGTTTGTGGGTTAAATGTGTCATCATGAGTGCTTGCTTTTGGTTGTCAAGTTCATTTTGGCTACCACACCTTGAGGTCATTGGTGATCCCTCCCTCTGGAGGAGTGTTGAATTGTGAGGGGGATGTTGTGTTTGCCTGTCATTAGTCAGGAGTTGCTGGGGTGGAGCTGGGCGGTTGATTATGATATGAAATGGTATAAAATGGAGTTAATGGGTGCTCAGCAAAATGGTGTGTTGAAGATTTAATTTGCAAGTCTTTCATTTTTATTCTCCAGTGAGCCAGCTTAATCGTTTGTCTCCTGAACAGGGAACAGAACACAGGATAGCTGATGCTTCTAATATTTTATCTAATAAGAACCTCACCTTTAGTATTCAAAGATCAATTTTATTATTGAAATACTGGCTATTCAAAGAAAAAAGTTGATTAACTTTGCTTTTAAACATTTGAATTTTCATATATGTATGTATACATATATGTACATACAAACACACATACCTAGTTATACAATCACACATATTAACACATATAAATATGAGACATCTACTAAATAACATATTTTGAAATAACATACTTTAACTTAAACCAACTGATACTAATTCTTTATACAAGCTCTCATGTGTTTTTTTCTTCTCAAGTGAAAGAATACAGACTCCAGGGTCCTTGCTCATATTTCTTCCAGCTACATGTATGCTGAGCTGTGAACAATCACCTATCACATAGCATATGATGAGGGACATAGGGATATTTAACTTTCCACACTGTAAAATAATCATTCTAACTTCAAGGCTCTGACAGATAAGATGACATCATCCCTACTTATAACTGTTACACATGTTGTTTCTCATAATATGCTAATATTTATCAATATCATAAAACCTCAGAGTTCCCCCTACAAAATACATTCAATAAAGTTGTTAAGCCAAAATCTTTCCAAAGTTTTTAGGCAAGAAATTGCTTTGCTAATTCTATTTAATTTCTAATTGGAAAACAATACATAAGTAAATTTTTCGGTATATTAAGTAACAGTTTTTAATTCTCTCAAAATTCTGACTCAATAAACTAATATGTCTTATTTAAATACAAATAGAATAATTTCAGTTTCTATACTCAGAATAATTTGCATTGATATCATGTTAATTACCTATTAGTATTTGTTCTCTGGATGTGGTATCCTCAGAGTTACTGTGTTATGATCAAGGGATCTTAGTTTAAAGCTGGGTACCAAAGTAGAAAAGAACCATGGAGATATTTGGGCGATATCAACCTTCATAACACTGTAAGACACTAAGTAGCTCTTCTATTATGGGCAACCATATTATAGAAATTTTACAATTGAAATTCTCAAGTTAAAGGCCCCTGGCAATGATTCAGGGTTTCAGTTTTAAATCAATTAAATTAGGTGTTGACACTAACACTTTGAATTTGAGCTTCAAAATTATGCTAATAAAATTATAAACATAACTCTTCCTTTTTTTTTACATGCTATCAACAGTTAATTTATTTTTTATTGGATATTTTCTTTATTTACATTTCAAATGTTATCCCCTTTCCTGGTTTTCCCCCAGGAAACTCCCTATCCCATCCCCTCTCCCCCTGCTTCTATAAGGGTATTCCCCCAACCACTCACTCATAACTTTTCCTAATAGAGTCAATATATTTTGAGTTGATTTGAAATGGCAGTCTTGAGATAGATACACAAGTTATAGCCATACATGTACTTGATTCTTTCTATGGACCCATAAACACAAATATACCAATATCTTTGTAAATATTGTGTGTGATGTATAGTAATCCATGATAAATTTGGATTCAATGAAGAAGTCTTGATTATGTACAATGCTACTATATATAACATAAGACCCAAATTCATTTGATATGGATCAACCCTTTTATCCTTAAATGATGTCAGTCCAGCTTATATAGATAATGGATGAAGTTCTGAAGAGGTACATAAGTTGTCAAAAACCAAACCATCTGGGAACAAAAAGAAAACCCAAGTTAAATACTACTGATTGCTACAGAATGCTTTTCTTACCACAACCCACTGTTATTTCACTGCCCTCTTCTAACACATGTAAAGAGAATAAATAAAAACATTCACAGAGAGATTTTCTAGTCTTGAATTGGCTCCTAAGACTTATGAAATCATCAGTGAGAAATATAGTCAAAGAAAATACCATCATGCAACATCAACTGATTCATACAAGGCTTGAATCCCAACCTAAGCATGGGATCCAAGCATGCTAACACCCCTGAGCCTCACTACAGATTAGGACAACAAACCAAATGGTTGCCTAAGCATCTTTCAAAATTCTGCATCAAATTTTAACAATCATTGGCTTATATCCCATGCTACTGAATGATAAATCCATATAGAGTCCAGTGATGATGAGATTCAGGAAGGATGTGATAGCTGTAGCTGCGGCTTCCTACATAGACTTCTTTAGAATATGGCAACAGCTAAGCAAAGATAGAATAAACTAGGCTTTATAATTACCAGCCAAGTTGTGGATCAAGGAAAAAGGTAAGATTACAGCCATGTAGTACCACATTCATTCTTTATACCTATAGATACTTAAAGCAGAGAAGTACCCAGTATGATGCCATATGCCTCAGCACACAAGAGAAGATGCAGACAAATTTTTCTGAGTTCAAGTTCAGCCTGGTTTACATAGAAAGTTCCAGGATAGCAAAAGCTACATAGAAAGATCCTGTCTTAAAAACCAGAACAACAACAACAACAAGAAAACCAGGCAATGGCTATGCCAATGCAGACTGCAAATCATTCACTGAGATTGTAACACAAATAAAATGGCTCATAATATACCTAATTTGTGAGGGTCAGTCACAGATGCAAGTGTTGAGATACTAGTCTTCTTTTTAAAACAGTTTTTCAATTTTGACAAAGTTAAGTGAGAAAAATTCAATTTCAATGCACTATTTAGGAATCAGAAGGTTGTATACCAATGATGGAGTTTGGAGAGATGGCTGCATGGTTAAAAGTACCAACTGCTCTTTCAGAGGTCCAGACTTTATTCACAGCACCCACCTAGTAGCTCATAACTCTCTGAAATTCTAAAATATGCTTCTAACCTTCAAGGGTACATCATGCATGAAAGTGGTACATAGATATACATACACGTGAAACATTCACACACATAAAATAATAATATAAATAATGAAGTATTAATATAATTAGTTGAGGTTTTATACATTGCCCCCCACAAAGTAAAGAAATAGTGAAAATATAAGATTGGTAGAATTTCAAACATTAGCATGTCATCAATATCATATTGCATTCTGAATGCTTGATGCTTATTGTCTTCTGTTGAGTTTTTACTGGGATGACTAGACGCTGCAAGTGAAAATTAATGGAAAACTCCTTCAGAGAACCTCACATTGTAGTAGTAGAATCATAAAGAAGATAAAAAGAAATCAAATTCTAGGCATAAACCTAAGCAGTGTTCCTTGAAGCCAGCATCGAAGTGGGAATTTTTTAAAAGAGCTCTACAGGAGGGGTTTTTTTAGGAAAAGAAAAGCTTTGTGTGGGGGGGAACTTACAGAAGGAGGGGAAGAACAGTTTCTCAAGTTGGAGGATGAGGGAAGAAAATTCCAGTTTGAGCAAAGAGCTAAAGCTAGGTCCCTAAGCCCAGGACCTGGGTGGTTATCATGGATCCGGGACAGGGATGCTTATAGCAGATCAAGCTGGAGATGATAAGGTTACCTAGCACTGGTTCCAGTTGTACACATCCCCTAATCCCTAAAAGCCGTTCACTCCAAAGTTTCAACTTTGAAGAAATAATAGAGGATAACAAATAATTCCCATGGATTATCGAGAGAATAGGTAAAAGTCTGTTCAGAACAGAGGGACTAGCTAAACGATTTACAATCCACATGAGAGATAAGATAAAAGCCCATAGAATTTTCTCCACACATGCACACACACAAAAATGCTCAGAGCTGCTGCCAATTTTTCCAGTTTCTGAAGAAATTCTCAATTAATGCAGTATCTGTGGCCTGCAGCTGTTATAAACTGTACTTCTTTCATTTCAAGGAAACTTAGTTTTAAATATCTTACTTGTGAGATAAGAAATGTAGAAGACACAGCTCATAGTTCTTGATATAACAGTTCTATGGAGGAGAGGCTGAAAAAATCTGATAGATAAATCTGACATCTTTCAGGATCTTCTACTGTTCTGCACAGTTTAGAAATTTTTCTGTTAGAGAGTAGAGAAAAACCCAATGGTAAATCACTGTATATGCCTCAGCCAGCTTTAAAAATGCCTTGTATTAGGTCATATTGTTTTCAGCAATGGTGTCATTCAGTATTTCTTGATTATCTGCATTATGTGTTCTGTATGATCTCCAGAATATGAGGATTAATAGAAAATCATATCTCCCCTTAATGAACTCTTACTTGAAACTGGAGAGCAAGTAAACACAGTGTAATATATCATGTTCTATATCATGGCAAATTTATTCAACCAAGGTATTCCATGAATATTGTAGATAAATCCAAATGGAAGATTCAGAAACATTCAAAGTCGGGCAAGGTAGAGTATCCTTTAAGTTTTCTTGCTATTGATAAAAAGAAACCTATCAAATTTACATGCAAGGAAGGTGCTTAAGCAAGTACTATATATAAGGCAATGGGTGACATAACATTGCTGTGGAAGCACAGGGACCTGGTGCACCATATGGGGCTCCTGGAACAACAACAAGAATGTGTGAAAGAGTAGACACAGACTTATTTCTCCTTGGTTTTGATTATCCATGGTGTTTAGCACTGTTTTACACATACACACACACACACACACACACACAGAGAGAGAGAGAGAGAGAGAGAGAGAGAGAGAGAGAGAGAGAGAGAGAACACAACAGAATGAACATAATTTGCTTCATGCACTGAGTGTAATCCAAGACCTCCAATACCGCTTTCAAGTGTCTATGCTAACCTCAAAATTGTGGATTAATTGATTACAGTTTTGATGACTTATTTTTCTGATAGTGAGATTTCATAGCAAAGTTCCTCACACATTAAATTTTGCTATACTTTAGAACCTAGAAACGTAGGATGTAATTTGAGCTGAAATATGTAGCTGTGAGCTATAGACTCCTGTCTCACATGGTCTTTGATTTGGATGGGAGAGCAGTCCATCCAGTTTTGTATTGGGAAAAGCATTTTAGATTTATAGCTGCAGTTTAACATATATGAACAAAGCACCTACTGTGTGAAGAGAAACTGAAGACAGCAGGGTATTTCCATGCCTTTTAGAAACTTTCATATTGCTTAGAGAACAAATGGCTCATGGACAACACAAGATGAAAAAGTGTCTTGCTGTACAAAAAAGCAAACCTTCTAGAAAATTGCAAGACTTCTGTTCCCCTCTTCTGGTTTGTAAATTTCTGAGTGAAGGGGTGCTTGAATGAAGGTAATGATATTTGAATCCTCAGGACTTAAAAGACTAAAGACTTTAACAGGTAGACACTGGTGCAAAAGATAAAAATATCAATTATAAATTCTCATAAATGGAAGCTTCCTAAGCTCCTTATTGATAGTCGTATTGGCATGAACAGTAAAGAGGCCTGTGGACTAGTTTAACACCAGGTGTCTTCTCTGGGCTTGGCAGAATGTTTCAAGCTGATTTGCCTTGAAACTAGGATTCCATTTTACTCATTTTCAGAGAGCATTCCCCATCCCATTCTCTAAAGAAGAGCTGTAGCCTTTATTGCATGTTGAGGGTAAATACAGAAAGCCAGAGTTTCCACCACGCAGTCCCCTGCAGCAGTAGAGAACATCAGGGAAAAACAAACCTGTGGATGAATAATTTGAGGTCATTGCTCACTAGAGGGAGATGTAGTGCACTACACAGGAAATGTAGAGCATCTCCTTAAAGAGGATATTAGAAAATACTAGTGGGATTGGAGTCTGTAGTGAGGACCTTTGAAGAGGGTTTAATGAAGGAGTACATTGGTTTGTACTGTACTTTTTTGGGAAGATAGAATGAATCTCCCACAAGTTGTCTTAATCTCATCCACAAGGAATGAAAAGTGAACAAAAGTGAAAGCTGTAATTAGTAATGAAGAGATGGTTATTTGTTGGGTAAAAGAATATTCATTTTTTCTGATTGAAAGATTCTGTTTTTACTTCAGTTCATTCATTTACATTTCAAATTATATCCCCTTTCCCAGTATCTTCTCCACAAACCTATCTCCCTCTTTTTTGCCTCTATAAGAGTGCTTCCCCACCCACTCACCCACCTCTGCCTCGCTGCTCTAGCATCCTTCTATGCTGGGGCATCATGCCTCCACAGGACCAAGGGCATCCCCTCCCATTGTTGTCAGATAAGGCCATCCTCTGCTACATATGTACCTGGAGCCATGGATCCCTCCATGTGTACTCTTTGGTTGGTGGTTTAGTCAGGGTGGTCTTCTTGTAGCCATGGAGAAATATCACTGGACTCTGATATTCATATCCTATATAGTCCATATTCCTCATGAGAAGCCCAACACAAACTACACCAGGCTAGTTCCTACGAGATTCCAGGGCTGCTTGTTCATATCAAAGAAGATAAGAAGAAAGTAAAGACAGGGAAGTCTGAAGGTTTGATTTGTAAAGCTAATTCAACAATTCCATGCCAATTACTAAATTTCCTGAATGAATTTCTTTCTCTTAAAGATAGGGATGAGCCTGCCTTGTCTACAAGATATTGTAGAGAATGCAAAACAGTAAGTAAAATACTGAGCGTTGTATCTCATCCCTGAGCAGGAGCCCATGAGCATCTCTCTTCTATATTAGATAATATGACCTGTTCATATCCCATAGACTAGGCCAGTGGGTTTCAGTCTTCAGATGTCTCAGAACTAATGAGACAGCCTATGAAATCACAAATTCCCACATTCCATTTTGAGTTTCTGAATCAACAAGGTCATGGTGTTGTCTGAGTTCTTGCACTCCTGAAGGTTTCTTTACTGATACTGCTTCCCCAAAGACCATAATTTAACAGCCATTGAGTTATTCAAAAAATCTGAAAGACCATATCATCTGAAACTCTAGCAAGACCTCCAAGTGTAGTGAACTCCTTTAACTGTTGAACTTTATTTCAATGTATTTAGTGGCCATATTTTTCTATATTAAGTGTATTGGGTTTTGTGGGTCATATAGCTTAACCCAACTTTTCAAGACAAAAGTGATTATCCACAATACATAAACAAATATCTACTACAGAAAAAGTTTATGAATGCTTAAATTAGAGTTCCACAAAATTCTTTTATACTATGAAATACTTTTTAAAGTTTTTTTAGTTACTTATATATAAAGCAATCCTTACCTGGCATGCAGTACAAAAAATAACTAGGGTAGATTTGGCTTACAGTAGCAGAACCATCCTTTGTTTATCCTGTAAATCTAATAATTCCGTAGTTCTTAGACCTTTTTTTATAACTTTAAATTCAATATTAGAACATCAATATTTCTGTATTAGATTATAAAGCCTTCATAAATATTTAATATCTATGCTATATTTTATAATACTTCAGCTTTATAGTGTTTTTCAGTATTTGAAAAACTATGTAATAAAATCTTCACATAAAGTGATGCTTATATATTTAGTATTATTTTTGTAGGTTAGAATCCTACAAGAATAATTTTGGTGCAACAATATAAACTGCATTAATTGTCTTGATGTTTATATAAGCTGTGTTTTTTTTATGAAGAGATTGCAGAAATTCACCTGTTTCATTGGTATGTGGAGAGTTTTAAGTTATTTGAATTCACTGTTTTATCAAAACAGCACTAATGGATACTGTCAGTGCTGTTGATTAGGGGATAGTTTGAAGACAAACCCTAAAGATGATGTTGAGAAGCTCAACATTATTGGCATCTGTGGCTTAGAGTTACATTACAAATGCCATTTACAGTGTATTTGGAAGTTTAACTCTGAGCCGGCAACATTCCCATTGAAGATTGAAGATGGTCCACCTATTTTCCTTTCTTTTTAATTAAAATGTGCTTCTCTTATGAGAAGGGCTCAGCTTTTTGTCAAACATGAAATTTAACTCATCATTCCTGACAATAAGAAAGAATTAGACTATTCACTTTTTAAAAGACCGCAATTTTTGAACAAATAAATTTGCAAACGTGCACATCTCAAAAAATTAGTGCTGTGAATTTATTGCTTTGCATAGTCACATAAATATTTTCTATACCTTAAAGAATGTGGGATGAAGCCAGGCATGGTGGCACATGCCTTTAATCCCAGCACTTGGGAGACAGAGGCAGGCAGATGTCTGTAAGTTCGAGGCCAGCCTGAGTTTCAGTCTGAGGAGAGCCAGGGCTACACAAAGAAACCCTGATCCCCCCCCCCTAAAAAAAAAACCAAAACAACAATAAAACAAAAACAAAATTTGGGATGAGACAATGTCTGTTTTTAAGTTTATACACACATTGTTTGGATATGAAGTTTCACCCAAAGAAAGCTGTGCAGCAACAGCTACATCCCTAGCTGATGGATTTGCTCATGATGAGGTGGTGTGGATCAGGAGGATTGTGACCTAATCACTGATTAGTAATTTGATGAGTTCATGACTTGATAGCATTACTAAAAGTTTATGGAGATTACTAAAAGTGGCTGTCTTCAGGAAGGAGGACATCAGAGGCATGCCCTTGGAGGCTACTCCTTTCCTTGTCCCATTCTTCTAATTTCTACGCCTTGGCTTCTGAGTGGTATCTTCATTTGTCACATGCTTCTCTATCTTGCCACAAGCCCTTAAAAATAGACAATTAACTGAAACTTCTTAATCCATAGCCCAAAGTAAACATTTTCTCATTGAAGTCCACTCCGTAAGAAGAAATCCACACAAATATACCCAGGCTCATTACAAGTAAGGGAATGGGGCATCTTACTAACATAACAAGTCTAGAATCAAGAATCATATGTGTTTGGAGTAAGGAGGTACAAAAGCTAATCTGAACTCTAGGTTGGAGGTTAAGAAAAACAGATGACTTACCCAGAGTTCTTTGTGAATCTTTGAAAGCATTTGAATAAAGGTAGGACAACACTAAATTTAGAAAACATTGGCATGCTTGCTGTGGATTCACAATAAATCATTAAAGCATTCTGGACCTTGTTCATATTCATAAGCTACAGATCTTATCTATATCATTATAACATGTTATCATTATAATGCCATTTTTAGAGAGTTCTGAGCCCTGGCCATGATTTTGAAATGAAAGGTACACCCTTAACTTGTCACATAGCAAGTCTCCACTAATGCTCAGTGTTATAGCTCAAGTTTTCTAACCAGTGCTTAAGTGTCCCATCTTTTACACAGCTGTTGCTGGTAAAATACTTAGCATCATGAAAACAAAAAAAGTTGCCCAAAACATAATGCTATCTTGCTGAGTTTGAAGATATGTGTTGGTACTTATCTTAGAATCAGCTCTGCCATACTTTAAAGGTCAGTAAACAGCTTGTCTATCCATTATCATACACAATGCAATTTGATCAAAGATACAAGTAAGTGGTCTAGTTTATATGCTGCTCGGTGCCAGCACTAGTATCAAACTGGAACCTTTAGAAGCTGAAGTGATAGTTGCGGCATTTCTTACTACTTTATTCTAACATTTGTCACATTGCAGAAACTTTTATTCTAGATCAGTAATGAGTGAAACTATGGACTAAAGTACCCTAGTGTCACAAAATCAGGGTAGTTACATTTGAAATTGAGTTCCAGAATTCACTTCATATAGTACACAATTAAATACATGCAACTTTACAGTTTACCCAATTTGTATTTACGAATGATCTATCTGCAGAAAGTCTCTAATGAATAATCAAAAGAATGTCAACAATTTTGCAGCAGTGATATAAGCTGATTATAGGATTCTGGATTTAAACAAATTACAAGGGAAAATGATAAAACAATGAGAAACCAGGCACACCTGAACGAGTACGCAAATGATACATCTGTCCTTACTGTTTCCAGCAACTTGAACGCCACTGGCTCGCTGAAGGCGAAATTAGTACAGGCTTCTAAACATCACTTGACTGCAAACAGAAGATTAACTCCTTCCCTCTCCTATGAAGCTTTAAAGAGACCCAAAGGGAATCAGTCAGTTCATTGCCGCACAGACATAGCAATTACAGAGCAAGCACTCTTTGAAAACTCACCTCATTAAAATATTGCAAGAGCAAGATCTCAGACTAAAAGTTTAATGTGCACCCAGGAACCTAACCTCAGTGTTTTGTACATGTCCCCTACGATGAGTCAACAATAAAGCTAATACACAGCTTAACATTTTACAGAATTTACTCAAGAAAAAAACGTGAAAAATCAGCAAAGAAATTCTGAAGCTGCCAAAATTTTAAGCCACAGGGATGACTTGCCTAGTTAATATATTTCAAATTCACAAATTTACCAGCCATGGGGACTGTTCCTGTCAATGGCTTTCTAAGACTGAGAAAAATTTCCATGATATGAGTGTCCTTATCCTACTGTAACCCAGAGGCACCTGAATATGCCAGAGCTGTACATGAAAGTTTAAACTCTGGTGTAAGGTTTTTTACAGAAGGTATGGCCCCTCTTTAGAGATGTTTAAGCTCAGGAATGGAGAACAGTGTGTGTCCAGTGGGTATGGATGGTCTGAGACCTTGAACCATAGCAGCCCTGTAATCAGTTCTCTTCTTTGAGAACTCACTCATTTTCAAAGTGGTGGCATTTCCTATAGCACCACATTCTTTACCGGGAAACATATACTTTGTGCTGCAGAGTGAGTCACAGAAAGACTGCTGGTACAGGCAGCATAACAGGAAGTCTGAAACACCCTGTGTTACATAGAAACATAGAGTGTCCAACAGTATATGAATTCTGAGACACCAACAGTGATCTGAAGAAATACACAGGAATAAACAGCCTTTAGGGAAGAGACTGAGAAGCCCCGGCTTTCCTTTCCTGTACTTCTTAAGCCTTCTAAATTTAAATTTAGGTAAGGTCTGTCTCCATAATTAACTATAGTAATAAAGAATGAAGATAGGTCTCGTGAGGAAGGTTAAATTTAAACTCGCGGCCTTGATGTCTCTGTCTACTTCCTTATGAACAAATGTTATTCAGACCGGTGGCACAGACCTTTAGTCCCAGCATTCAGGAGGCAGAGGCAGGCAGGTTTCTGAGTTTGAGGTTACAATGGTCTACAGATCAAGTTCTAGGACAGCCAGGACTACACAACGATAACTTGTCTAAAATAATGATAATAATAATAATCGTCTTGAAGTAAACAAATGAGAGATTTCTAAATTTTCTCTTTATAATCTAATAACAAGATCTTACTATAAATTGCACTTGACTGTATTCTGTTGTCACAAACTACTCCACAATAGGTCTCTCCTTCTTTCAAAGGGCAAGAAATTGTTGTTTCAAATTAATCAAAAGTGCTTACTTCCATGGTAGCAAGTAAACACTTTAAGGACAGTTACAACTGTGTTGCCTGAGGACAATAAACACTGTGAGCCTCAAGCCTGCATAACAAATATTCATCATAACTTTTATGCAGATATTGAGTAACTGTGAAAAATCCTCAGGAAATGAGATGAAGACCAGAGGAGTCAGTGAATCATAATGAAGATTGTGCTTAACACCAGCTACAGTACATTTTTAACAAAACAAGTCAGAGCAATAGTTTTTGCTGTAATCAGCATATGAATTATAGCTATTAATAAGAATGATAGCAGAGTAACTGCATGAATCGTTGAATCGTTTGGGTTAAAATAATTTCTTTGATAATTTTATACATGTATGTAATATACTGTGATAAACCTTCCAACTTTCTTTTACGTTTCTCCCATGGCTGGTCTTCTCTTTCTTCCTTATAAGTTTAGTACCCAGATTATGTATTTTTCTCTCTGTGGTTGTTTCTGTTTCATAACTAAGTTTAGCCAGGACCATCTGTTTGTTGATTTTGTGCTGCTATTCACTAGAGTCTGGTGGGCTCATTGGAAAATAGTCAGCCAAAGGAAATGACACCCCTGCTCCCAGAATCTTCATTGTTCAACAATGAGGGATGGGACCTTTAGGCAGCTCTCTCCTCTTTGCCTGACTATTGATAGACACCATTCCTGCAGATCATGCACAAGCAAACACAGCAGGTGTGAGTTTGTGACTACAATTCCTGTGTCATACAGAAGACAGCATTTCTGAGCCTTTCTCTCCATTCTCCATCTCTGACATTCTTTCTTCCTCCTCTTTCACAGTGTTTCTGTAGCCTTAGAGTGATGGTATAATTGCCTTGCTAAGCAACCACGAGCAACCTTGAACAGCTATGTGTCTTTGTATTCATTATTTTCCAATAATGAAAGTAGCTTCTATGATTCAAACCAAGGGAGTATATAACTATGAGTATAAACATTAATACTTAGAAGGCAGCTTGATATTAATGTCAGTTTAACTAAACAAGAGTGTAAAATTGGTTCGAACCTTTAATTTCTGCACTCAGGAGGCAAAGACAGGTGATCTCCAAGTTACAGCCCAGCCTGGTACTCAGACTAAGTTCCAGGTGGGGGTGGGGAGGGGACAAACAAACAAACAAAAAACCAAAGAACAAAAACCAAAAACTAAACAAAAAAACACCACCTCCAAAAACCACAAATGAATTCTCTCCTAGAGCACATCACTTTCTAAGCCAAGGGTAATTAATTGACTGATATTGGCTGAATGCACCCTATTGGGTATGGATTCCCATTTAAGGAGCAGGCCTCAAAATAAAGACCTATTGGTTATTCTCATAACAATTATGCCACCATTCCATAAATGTATACATCTTGCTTATCAAGTTGGTATTGCAGGGTTTGTTTTTTTCTTGATATTGAATTTATTTTATTGGATATTTTCTTTATTTACATTTCAAATGCTATCACCTTTCCTGGTTCCCCCTCCCCTGAAAGCTCCTCCCCTATCCCCTTCCCCTGCTTCTATGAGGTTATGTGAGGAATTTGTATTCATTGCAGGTAGAAAAAAAAAGATATATGTCATAATATCAGAACATATAGAAATATATTTTAAAACATTGGTCAGTGAACTAAGTTGCGTCAAATATCAAAATGTACTTAGAAACTATAAAAATCTTTAACATAGGATTCCTATGCAAGATTAAAAGTATTTAAAGTCACAGAAAGAACTTACTAATTCTCTCACATAAAAATACATATCTCTTCCTTTTTATCAGAACCTTCCTGCTTCTTAATATTTTGTCATTTGACTTAATAAATCATTGTTTTCTAACAGATTTTAGTTTATTTAAGATCTTGAGGTTTTGTTTTGTTTGTTTGTTTATTTGTTTGTTTTGCTTCAAGAAAGCTCATTGCTGGAGTTTTAGTCTATCATATTTACTGAGTTTTCATTATCAGCTGATTTAATAAACACATTGAATCAGAGTAACAATAATTGTAGACAACACTTATGTCATCTTTCAGAATGACATAAGCCTGTTAGGAGCCATTCTCTGCTATGGTGAAGTTTTTCTGGGGCATTGACTCTAGGCTGAGTACACATAAGAAGCAGAACAGGAGTTAAAGCCATGTATCCAGATCCAGAATAACAAATGGACTGAGAAAATTCTCTATTGCTCTCCTCTCCTGGCAGTGCCTAATTCTGTCAAAGTGCTTCTGAAAAAGTCATTTAACACAAACTAGGGAAACTATTCCCTCTTTCCGGACACTGGTTTAATTCTCCATATGGCATAAGTATGATGATTGCCATGATTACACTTGACTCTTTATAAAATGCTTTAGGAATGTTAGGAAAGAGATATTTAAGAGACTTAAATTTGGGATGAAGGGCATGCAAAATCAGTCCATGAATATAAACTTCCATTCATAATTTTGTTCACCTCAACCTAATGATGTGAAGCTGTAGCAAAGAGACATGAAATAAACAAATAAATAAATAAATAAATGCCCTTTAAAGGTGTTCATTTCTTATGGATGCACTCATTGTTTACTGTCAGTCACTCCATGCTCTATTCATCTATAGATGGCATAAAGCCAGATGATGTTGATATTAAAAACAACACTGGCAAACACTTCACTGAGCCTGGTGTTTTCAAAGCACTTATCTTATTTAATCCTTGTCATGATTCACTGAAGTGCATAATCCCATTTTGTTCATTTCTCAGCTGATATGAAGCTCTGTTTCTGATACCACAAGTCTGGGAATCCAGAGTGCACGCACAAGCACAGTTAGTCTTCTTGTAGAACCCGTCCTTGGCAACTATTATCATCTCCAGTAATGATTCTGTTTCTCTATGTATGGTTCAAAATGGGACCAGAGATGTATAAACAGGAACACCATAAAAAGCAATGGAGGTGACCAGGGGCACAGCTGACTTCATTTATGAAATGTAGGGGAAGTCTCAGAAAGAGATCTAGAGTGTTTTTTACAATGATCAGCAGCATTTTAGGTAGAGAAACTTGACAAGAAATATAAGAGAAAAAATTTTATAACCAGTCTCTCTAGCAATTTTTCCTAGTCTTTAGAAAGTTGTAGGCATGTTTTCCTTGTAGATACAATTTCCATATTTTAAATCCAATTTTTAAATTATTTATGAACACCTACATCAGGCACTCTCTAAAGCCATGTCAAGTAAATGTTATCTAAGTAGATATTATTATAGGCTAGGCACTCTAATAACACAGGACAGCAAGGACATGCTGTTAAAGTCAAATGCAAAGGCTAGTCATTTATTCTGGCCACTTCTGGCTGTGTGCCAAAAGGGGAACTATATCATCTACTTAGCACTATCACTATCTTCTTTCAAACTACTCTTGGATAATGGACTTAGTTCACATGAAAATTATTTATTTCTAAACTCTACAGCAGGCACTAATGGAGATCTTTCCAACTGGTCCAGGTAATCATTTAGAGACTTATATGCACTTATAGGCTTTAACAGATACCATGATGGTTGGATTTCAATTCTGCTTGACATCCCACAGCTGTGAAGAATTAATCCCCCAGTGTTATAGCCAGCCGTGTCAATTTGCCATAAGCTGTACATGCCCATCAGTCATTCCCCCTGGCAATAGGACTGCAGCTACTGCTGCTTTTCATGCTGGTGAAAATCAGCGTACCTCTTCTAGGGCTGCTGGATATCAGAGACCCCAAATGGGGATGACTGTTTTGATTCGTTCTATCAATTACACACAGTTTAAAATTGAGCTAGGATTCTTTTTATAGATGGACTCTGTCTCCCAAACATATCAGGCATCTTGACAAAGTTCCATAATAAACTTTTTAAAAAGATGTTTTTGCTTATCTCTGAAAAATTAGAGGCATTTGTAGAAAACTAAGTCTTCATTTAATTCTAAATTTTTTGAGGACTATTCTATGTATAGGGTATATCTACTGAATTCTGCTTAAAGGGATAAAACATCCCTTGTTCCCCTTCATCAGCTTTTACTGTACAGTAATGGCAAGAAGTCGGTACTGTGCTACCCTCCAGGGGAATATAGCTCTCCTGGCTTACTCAGAGACATGAAGTTGTAAGACAGTATGCAAAGAATTTCTATTACCCTTTAACTTAACCTTTTCTACATGTACCTCCACATTAATTACCTTCCCCTCCAATAAAGAAGCAAACATAGCAATAGTTTCTGTGGAAGTTACACTGGATTTGTTTTCTCATGGATGGAACTTCGATAGTCATTAAAAATTCTGATTACCACATCCTCTGGGTCATAAAAGAGAATCTCCTCAGTCCAGTGAATTTTCTTGGAGGTCTTCCCTGTTATACTTTTCTTAAGATAGTTTCTAGTAAGTCTTTAATGAGGAGGTTTACTGAGCAAACCAATGACTCAAGAGTAGCAATTTGTGTGAAAGAAAATGCAGTGTGCAAATGGAATCTACCTGGCTCAAACATTGACTCTTGAAAAACAATCATTTTCCAAGCAGCTGGGATTGAGCCCCAAGTTTCATGTGTTTCCTTAAGGAGTTTATCAGGTAGGACTTGACTCCTATCAGTGTCCCCATTTCAGTCTACACTTGTAGAGGAATCAGAGATCTGAAATGAAATGAGCCAATAATATCTCCTATAACATATGCAAATTGAACCATTATTTTTAGGTAATTCTATGTTTTCTCAGCCTGGGGATTAAATCATAATTACTAATGCTCTTAAAGTAGTACATAATTATTGTACTTACAATAGTCACAATAGTCCCTGGAAGGTATGCACATGTATCAGCATAGTTAATTGCCTTTCTAACCCTACCTTACAAGTTAAAACAAAAAAAAAACAATTCTGAAGGTCAAAGGCTTTACAGTGAGTAATAAACAAAGAGAACCTAGGGCTCGTGGTTGGTTAGTTAGGTACCTTCACACCAAACAGGACACAGTCTTTAAACTCTGGCAGATCTATACCCAATCACTACCCTCTCTGTTGTGCGTTGGATAGGACAACTTGAGTTAAAATTGCTATTGACTACTCATAGGCTGTGACTCAGACCCTCTTTTTTTTTTTTTTTGGTTACAAAAGTCCTTTTATAAAGCCATTTTTAAACAAAACAAAAGGTTTACAAAAGAAAAGAAAAAGATACAGAAAAAGAATAACTTGCTTCATATGTCCCCAAGAGAAAAAAAAATAAAGGGGACAGTACCAACATGCTCAACAATAAGGGTTCTTTTCCTTATTTCTTTTAAAATACAGGCAAATACAAAATACAGGCAAAGGATACACATACTGAAAACAAAGTTCAGGGGCAGACAGCAGTCCTGGAGATCCTTCAATTGGAGCAAGGCAGGAGTTTGTTGTTGCTGTTGTTTATGCAAATGCGTACAGACCAGGATATGTAGATGTATGAAATGAAGTATCACATCAGACCATCACATGAGTCTACCAATGCATGTTGCATCTATAATCCATGAACATGGTCAACAAAATCATGTTTGCTTCAACTTGGTTTCATTTAAAGAAAAAAACCTTTAAATAAAGTGGTTACATTCAAACTTTAGCTCCCTTAGTACCACGCTGTAGATTTCAGCACTGCTAAGGTATTGCAGGAATGCCCAGCCCTCTGTTGTCTAGCTACACTGCATGTCTAGCCATACTGCCACACTGCAGTATGAAGAAAAGGATGCCAGGCTCTCAGCCCATGGCCTCAGACAGTTAGGCCAGCTTTCTGACCCTTTCTGCTCAGAACATGAAAGATTCAAGACTAACATTGAGGAAGACTAGGAGTTCCTAGAACTGGCAAATTAAGTCTGAAAGATGAGCGAAGGCAAACGACGGCATCTAAAAGATGATCGTGGCGGCTAAGCAACCTGGCAGTCAGACCCTCTTCTTAATGCTATGAATTTCAGTTTCTTCATCTGTGTGAAGTGAGTTAACACATTATGGATTCATTATCATGATCACTAGAGATGGACTTAGAATTTTTGACACAAACCTGTGTCATCCTAGTAACCATTTAGGCAGCCAAATACCTAATTAAAAAGTAACAGTAACAACAATAACAAATGCCAAGTCCTGCATGGGCATTGTAGAAGGGACAGTATGACAGAGTTCGTGCCCCTGGAACAAAGCCAGCAGGTCATAGGCCTCCACAAGTATTGACAGTTATTGACTGTAAGGATTGTTTATATAATAATGTACATAATTTATTCTATGTTCCTACGTTGGGAACTAATCTCTCTGCCAAGATTATTAGGGAATGGCTTCTCTTCCAAGGTTAATGATTCCATGATAATCAGAGACAGCATAAGTCTGGGAAGTAAGGGTGTGTCTAAGGTCCTTAGTAAATGGTAAATGCTGTGACCTTCAGGACAGTCATTAGGCTGTGGGAAAGAACTCTAAAAACATAAGTTCAAAAATATATAAACAGGGTTTTTCAACTATGCAAAATATAAGGATGTAATATGAATCATATGAGAGGCTTCATGGACCTAAAAAAACAAAGGCAGCTTGTCAGAAAGATACAAAGGCATTTTCTGATTTATGAGTTCAAAGTCAGTCTGGGACAGAGAGAGTTTAGGCGCAGGCATGGTGGAAATGGTAGAATGGTACTTTAAGGACAGGATCCCACCCAGCTAGCTTATTGTCTGTGCATACAAAGATCTCTGATTTCATTTACTATGTTTTTAAAAAAAAAAAAAAAAGTACTTTCTGTCTTTTCTAAAAATCAAAGGTTTAAGGTCATAAAATATTGATTTATGGGATAATCAAAAGGTAACCTGGGGTGGACAATTAAATTAATATATAAATAAAACACTGGGCCTTGGTCTGTGAGGGCTAAGCTATCTTGATGAGCTGTCTGGAAAGCTGCCTGCAGCAGAACACATTGATGTCAGCTTGTAACCCATGATTGACTTCAAGTTGTTCCTTTGCTGCTCCCAAATACTTTTTCATCAGGACTCTCTTTCCAAGCTGAGGGTAGTCTTCGGCAAACAAGAACTAGAATACCTACTTTCAAGATACTGTGGAATTTAGAGGAATAAAAGCTAAAATCTATCCTGAATCTTTCATTTCCTAGATGTGTTACTTTGAATGAAGTTTAGACTCAATCTCTATTTTTTCTTTGTTCTTTTCCTCATTTCTTATTTTTCTCTCATATTTCCTTCCTGTCAGAATCTTCTACCTTCCCTTCTCTCCTGTCTCCCAGTCTTCCTTCCTTCTTTCCTTTTCCCCTTTCAGTCTAACTCTTCCTTTATTCTTTTCTTAATCCTGACATCCTTCCTCTTCTTCTTAACATTCCTTCTTTTAGATATAAAGGCACTGTTAATAAAATTATAATAATATACATAAAAATAGTCATAATGCTTAGCTGAGTGTTAATATATAATTGTATATTACAGATGTACAAATACATGTTGTGCTAGCCTGGATTTTTCTTCTCATTTCTCTTAGGTGATGATTTCACTGTGTCAATCTAACGAGTCCAATCAAAAGATTTTTTTCTACAGTGCCTCAGAAATTTACATCTAGTTACCACTCATTTTTCCCTGTGTTCTTTTTATTAATTTATTTATTTGTTTTGCATTCCAATATCAGCCCCACTCCTACCAGTACCTTCTTAACAGCGATCCCTCCACTCACTCCTCCCTCCCTTCTCCTCTGAGAAGAAGGAGCCCAGGTCTAGGTATATCCCCATTCACACCAACTAACTGCAGGACTAAGTACATCTTCTCCCAATAAGGCATTACAAAGTGGCCCGGTTAGCAATATAGAATGTACAGGCAGACAAAAGATTTAGGGACTGCCCCTGATGAATTTGTTTGGAGATTCTCATGAAGACCAAACTACACCTCTGCTACATATGTGCAGGGGGCCTAGGTCCAGCCAATGCTTGCTCTTTGGTTGGTGGTTCAGTTTCTAGATGTCACTAGGGGGTCCAGGTTCCTTAACTCTGTTAGTCTTCCTGTGAAATTTCTTTCCTCTTCAAGTCCCTCAATCCTTCCCCCAACTCTTTCATAAGACTCCTGAGCTCCATCTAATGTTTGGCTGTAGGTCTCTGCATCTGTTTCTATTAGCTGCTGGGTGAAGACTATCAGAGTACAGTTATGCTACATTCCTCTCTGAAAGCATAACAGCATATCATTAATAGTGTCAGTGATTCGTTCTTGCCCATGGGATAGGTCTCAATTTGGGTCAGTCATTGTTTGGTCATTCTCTCCATCTCTGCAATATCTTTGTCCCTGTACATCTCATAGGCAGGACACACTTTGGGTTAAATGTTTTGTGAGTGGGTTGCTTTCTTGTCCCTCCACTAGGAGTCCTGCCTGGCTACAGGAATGGACACTATTTTTTTGCAATATTTTTTTATTTTATTTACATTCCAGTCATTAGCCCCCACAGTCCCCTCCTCCCACAGCTCCTCATCCCATTCCTCCTTTCCCTTGCTTCCTAGAAGGCACTCTCCCCACCAGCCTCCCCCTATTCCCTGCTGCCTCAAGTCTTTCAAGGTTTAAGAACAACTTTTCCCACTAAGGCCTGGCCAGGCAGACTTCTGCTATATTTGTGCCTGGAAACTCAGTATGGCCCATGTATGCTCCTGGTTGGTGGCTCAGTCTCTGGGAGCTCCCTGGAGTCTGGGTAAGTTGAGACTGTTTGTTTCTCTATGGGGTCACTCTCGTCTTCAGCTTCTTATATTCTTACCCTAATTTAACCATAGGGGTTCTGACTACAGCTCAATGGTTAGGTATAAGTTTCTGCTTCTGTCTCAGTCAGCTACAGGTAGGACCTCTCAGAGGACACCCAAGCCCAGCTCCTATCTGTAAGCACATCAGAGCATTAGTAATAGTGTCAGGCCCATGGGATGG
This sequence comes from Arvicanthis niloticus, assembly GCF_011762505.2. Lineage (NCBI taxonomy): Eukaryota > Metazoa > Chordata > Mammalia > Rodentia > Muridae > Arvicanthis > Arvicanthis niloticus. Next base: position 51,837,739 of record NC_047664.1, on the reverse strand, counting down.
ATTTCAAGTTAGGCTGGTCATTAGACTGTATTTCCTTCAGTCTCTTCTCCATTTTTGTCCCTGCAGTTCTTTTAGACAGAAAGAGTTCTGGATCAGAAATTCGGGTTAGTAACCCCATCCCTCCACTTGAAGCCCTGTCTGTCTACTGGAGGTGTACTCTCGAAGTTTCCTCTCCCCAGTGTTGGGCATTTAGGCTAAGGTCGCACCCATTGAATCCTTAGAGTCTCTTGCCTCCTGGGTCTCTGGCACTTAACTAAGAGATTCTTGTTTATTTTTTGCCTTCACCATTAGGACAACCACATTCAAATTTAAATTTTTATTTCCTAATTACAAAAATTATAGTACGTTTCATTAACTTGCTTTTATCTCCATCATTTCTTCTTACCTTTCATTTTAAGTCTATTGTTTTATTCTTATACCACAAGCATACTTTTAAAACAGCAGTCTATTCAGTTCTTAAATCTAAATTTTACTATTTTAGAATTCTATGCATCAGTGCTGGATTTATATATACATTATTTCCACTCTCCCTTCTCTTCTCTAATCCTCCCATTTCTTTATCAATTCTCTCCAATTCCTTACTTCTTCTTTTAAATTTATTATTGTTATATGTACACACACACACACACACACACACACACACACACACACATACCATTGAGTCCACTTAATGTTGCTTGCATATATCTAGCACAGACCCCATAAGATTGACTGACCTAAAGATGGGCTTGTTTGACCCTGTTAGAAAACTGATTCTTAGTATCTAAGCTTTTCACCTAGGAATGAAGCTTTGTGAGATTTCTCATCTATGTTATAATGTATGTTGGTTTGAATGAGAATTGTCCTCATTGGCTTGTATATTTGAATCCTTTGTCCCCAGTTGATGGGAGAAGCTTTGAGGTTTCAAAAACTTACACCATTGCCAGTCTCTCTCTCTCTCTCTCTCTCTCTCTCTCTCTCTCTCTCTCTCTCTCTCTCTCTCTCTTCCTAGAGCTTGTCTCATGATATAAACTCTTATCTACTACTGCTCTAGTGCCATGCCTACCTGCCTGCCTGCAATGATGCTTCCTGCCATGGTGTTCATGGACTCATCCTGTGAAATTATAAGCCCCTAATAAATTATTTCTTCTATAAGTTGCTTTGGTCATGGTATCTTAGCATAGGTATAGGACAGTAGCTGAAACTACACCACAATTGATGTAGTATTATTTAGTTCTTCCTTAGGGCAATTATATTGTTGATATTTTATAGGTGCAGTTTCTCTGTCATTATACAGAAGACACTTTCACAATTGACTTCCAGGTCCTCTAGCTTTTACAATCTTCCTACAAGCTCATCCAAGGATATTTCTTGAGCCTTAAGTATTGGGATTAAGATTTACATTTATCATTTTGATTTCAGCATCCTGATATCAGTAGTCACTTGTTCTCTGCGTTTTGACCATTTCTGCATTTGTGTTATAACCTCTGTCTGTTGCAAAAACAAGCTTTATTGGTGAAGAATGATAGCTGCATTTATCTATGGTTGTAAAGAGAAGTATTTAGGATGCAATTAGAAATTACTCTGATTTGGTATAGTGGCTATCAATTGTTCTAGAATCTATGGCAATACCTAATAACTACATAATAATGATTATATCATTAAAATGAAATAGCATAATGATTTTATATATATATATATATATATATATATATATATATATATATATATATGACTCCTTTTGGAGGTGAAAGTCCATTTACTCTTAAGTGCAACTTAATTTAATGTAAGTACACACTGAATGCCCACCTACTATAACTCCATCAAGATTGTAAGGCAAATTCCTATCAGCAAGTTTATAGCTAAATTTAGAAAAATAACATGTAAGTTTGAACTATGAGATATTGGAACTCCAGTAAGTGTTAGGAGTACATAAGGAATCATGGCACAAGTTATCGTCACAAAATCCCTGAGCACTGCATAAAGCAAAATTATAAAACCTAGCTCACTATTTCCCTTTGATTCAAATAATAATTATCTCAATTATACCATAGTAACCTCTTATGCTCTCTCATAAAATGAGAATATAAAAGAAGGAAATTAGTCAAATTGAGTGTCATCTTGTAAATGGACTTAGGCACATCATTCCTCCAGCAGTGATGAACACAGAAACATAAAATTGAGAAAGATGTTTTCCTACCTGGCCCTGTTTTCTAAATTCAGGTAAAAAAAAAGAAATCCAGAACACTAGAAGTAAATCTGCATAAATTTAAGTTCCCCAATTTTATAAATGATGATTCTTGAGATTAGGAAGTTGAAATAGATGAGACAATCCAGGCTGTTTGTGAGAAATCTAAGAGGATGGTGGATAATAGGATTAGAGAACACAAGCCATATCATAGGAGTAATAATGTAAGTCAGGGATGACAAATAGATTTCATCTTGCCAGCCAACTGTAGCTAATTGGTTGTCAAGAACATAAAATTGAGAAAGATTAGAGGATGTGCCTGGACCCAGCAGGATAGAGCTCTGTGACTGATTAGTGATGTCTGCCGAAGTACAGGCACAGTAGCTTCTAGCAACTAATGTCTCTGTTCCATAAGCAGTGGCTATCTGACCTGTTTGTTTGACTGATTATTTCACAGTGTATTGGGATCCATATTGTTGTTAGTGCTCTTTGGTTATACCTTGATTAATCTCTCTGCTCTCATGGCAGTTATTCTTTCTTTACTATGGCAAGTTGTAATTGAGATTTTCAATTATCTCTTACCAAGGATAGTATTTTATATATGTTTAGTATATTTCTAGCATTAAGTTTTAACATCACAATCATTTTATTAACAAATATGTACTTTGTGTCCACTTTGGACAAACTAACACCTATGTTATGCCCTTAGAATTAATGAGACCCATATTTATAGGGAATCTCTTCAATCCTTTCATATACAAAAGACATAATCATTCTATTTTGACAACTTAGTGTACCTGTTACGGATTATAGATATGATCTATTATTTTTGAACCTATCTAATTTTTAACTTTCCTGCTGTCATTTCTATCTCCATCTTGAAGGTTTGGGGCTAATATTTGTTCTTGAAGATACTTTAAATGTTATACATATTTATGATGAAATGGGTATATTTTTGGCTCTGAGATAAGAATGTTGACTTACGATCTGTTCAAAGTATTTTCCTTAAGCAATACACAGACAATATTCACATTTTTGTTTTTTGTTTTTAAGAAGAGAAGGTAACTATTTTCTATGACTCTGCTTATTATGAAACACATTTTCCAGAAGTGTAATCTATTCTGACTGTTTTGGATGCCTGATAATGCCTCATTGAATAATGAGATTAGGGAAATATTAGTGTGATGAGAGAGGGGGGTTAAGGTAAGATAATGGATCTTATTAAGTCTCCCCAGTCATTTAATAAATTTCCACACTTTTCCTAGTGTTGCTGGATCTCTGGGATAGAGCACACTACTAATGATACTCTGATTATCATGTGAAACAAACAGACAGATGATGATGACAGGTGAAATTGTAGGCCATGAACTATAAACAAGTCTCTTGGGGTTCATTTGGAAAAGATACTGTATTACTTAAAATAGCTGGCATAGTAAGAAAGGGTAATGAACATATCACTGGCTGAAAGAGGAGTAAGGAATAGAAATGCATATTTTAGTGTCATCAAATATCAATCTTGTAACCTTGGAAAGAGCAATGGTCTAAACATTCAATTCTCTCCCATTTAAATATCAACCCTTGTTTGATAGCATTAAGCACTGAAACTTTTGAAAGGCTCTGGGGGAGTGGCTACCATCATAAGTTAGAGGTGTATATTTACAAAAGATTTTTGAGAGATAAACTTATTAGTAAAAATATAGGTGTTACAAACACATTTTTAGTAAATGAAAGGAAATATATAAGGTTGGATTTTGTTATTTATTTATGATAAAACAATGAGAAGATAAAGAAGTGTAGCCATAGTATATAATTATTGCCAAGCTAGAAAAGAGCCAAGTTTGTTCTTCTACAGGCAACTAGAGAATGCTGGAAGAGGAAGAAAGAAGAGTTCACCAATTGGTTGTCCAATACCAAATGGTGATCTCTAAAAAAATACACATAGAAGTAAAGCCATACAGACTGAGAATATTATATTTGGGGATATGTATGTATATACAAATATAATTAATATATTAATTAATGTCAATTAATGTAAAAAGAGGCCATGAATTTCAAAGGTAGAAAGAGGTATATATGAATGGGCTTAGACAGAGAAAAGGGAACAAGGATGTGATTATATTATAATCTCAAAAATAAAATGGTGGATACTATTATATTTTTTAAAATAAAATATATAGTGCCTATTCATAATAATATTTATAACAATGTCATAATAATGATTTCAATGTGAGGAAACAGGAAGGAGTAACAGGTAACAGCAGTAGGATTTTTGTTTTGTTTTTTGTTTGTTTGTTGTTGTTGTTATAAAGAAGGCTATGTGACTAGGATTGCATAAGTCTAATCAATTCCAGGTTATAATATTTCCTATACAATATTAATTTACTATCAATTGTAGTATTTTTAAACCATGATTTTTGTAATAATATATCTAACACTTTTACCAAATTATATAAAATATAATTTCTCAGTACTCAAAATGTGTTAGTAGACCAGGGCTGCTATAAATTGATGCATACAAAGCCACAAATAGCATGTCTTGATGGCGAGTTGACTTTCTCATACCTCTAGAGGCTAGAAATTGAAGGTCATGGTGTCAACTTGCTCAGATTCTTGAAAGGGATGTCTTCTTGGCTTTCAGAACAGCCACCTTCCCTGTGTATCATCACCTGGCTTCACCTTTGTGTAGATGGAAAGGAAAAGAGAGAGGGAGGGACCTTAATACTCATGTTCTCATAAGGACATTAACCCTCCTGGACCAGCCTCAATTAATCTAAAGTACTTTCTTAAGTAGACAACCTTCAAACATGATCACTGTAGGAGTTGGAGCTTCCCTGTATAAATTTTAGTGACTCCAAACCATCTTCAAATTATAACTTCATTCCACATCACTTCAAATTATAACTATTTAAAATGTATTTTTAATTGAAAATAGCAAAAAGTGTCAAAATAGCAGAGAGAATGCAGACACAAATGTAGCCTACATTCGATGTTACTTTTCTTGAGAAACTCGGTTTCAGAATGGTTTGGGGGAAGTCAAGTTGGTTTTCTAAGAGTCCTGGAGCACAGCACTGTGATTGCATTAATAAGTGTAGAATCTGATTCCTGAGCTATAATCTCATTGGCTTCCACATCACATGCTTCTCCACTGCTTGCAAAGGCTAAGCCTATGGCCCTACAAAGCATGGAAAGCCTCTAATGGCATCAGGTTTGACTGCTCAGAGTATTGATTGCATCAGCATTGAGTTAAATTGCCACCAAGAAATCTAGTAGATTATTCATGGGTGGCTTGGGGACTTTGATTGCAGAATGGCTGAGTGGATGTTTCCCAATACTGAAGACAAGCAACAGGGATTAAAAGAAACTCAGGCTTATTCATTCTGTTTGACTTTTTAAAAACCCTGAAAGGAAAATGTGTCCACAGCAAAGAAATCAACTGAACCTCTGGGCCGTTTATTTTCACCTTCTTACCATCATGACTCATAGTCAAAAGGAAAAGGACAAGTTAAAAAGACTCAGGAGCTAAGATAATAAGGAGTCAGGCAGCTAAAGGCCGAATGTTACAGGTGAAGAAGACATTTACCTTCCTTTGTTTATAAGTGAAAGACCATGATATCATTCAGTGATGGATAAAACCTTTGCTTTATCCAATTAACAAACCACATGATCAGAGTTTAAGGCAACGAGCCTAAAGTCAGCTCTGCCACTGACTCTGAATCTGCCATAGCCATCCTTAGGAATTTGGGTGTGGTTTGAGAAATCAGTACTACACAAACATTTGCCATTTGAAGCTTTAAAATGAATACAGAAAACATTGTGTCTGTGTTCTAACACTGAGAAATGATTTTTTCTCATGGTGACCCAGATTTCAATCCCTCTATTTCCTTTCCTTCTCTGGAATATAGTATGTAAAGCCTCCTGGTTACTTTTTTAATAAGAAGAAGCCTGTTGGATGGTGTTTGCTAGGTGTAAACTAGTATTTGAGAACATTGACATTAGCATTGCTTTACAAAATCTTGGATGAAAACCAAGTCATTTCCAATACTAGTGATGCTAAGAAGACAGGTGTCTTCCTGATGCCCCTTAAATAATCCTTGCCCACTTCTGCCTGGCCACCTGAGCCTCTCTCACTCAGAGAGATGCATGCTAAACTTAATGCTTTAGTAAGGTTACATTAGACAAAAGATCATGTTGCACCAAATTTGTGTTCCTTTGTTAGCAATTGCCCCCATGCAGCTGTGGTTACCATGTGAGTGATCCTTGTACCCAGACAGTGGATGGTAGCTTTTTCTCACCAAGATAAACACCCTTTCAAAACTGGTGTGAAAACAGAAAGCAGTGATTGAGCTCATGACCTTGCCAAGTCTGGTCTGCTATGCATCAAAGTGAAAGACTGGCTTAATTAATTGAAAGATTAAAGTTATCATCAAATCCCAATGGAAATGAAAGGTGTTGGTCAATAGCTATTGATTCTGCTTTCCTGGGTCTTAGACCCTCCCAATATAACTCAAACTTTCTTTCTTTTGACCTATTTTTTAGGTTCAGATTTAACCCTTAATATGTCAGCTATGCCTGTTTCTTTCTTTTTTTTATGACTCCATTTAAAATGCAGTTCCATTTTAAAACAGGAAAAATTAAGAGTATTTTGCCTCTGGGGTTGCAGTGATTTTTTTTTTTTTTTGAAATAGAAGACTTTCATTTATGAAATGCCTCATCTTCTGTAATAAGTCTTTTCATGGCTCTTGCCCTATTGGACACTAAAAGCAGTCCTGAAAAAAAACAGAACTTTCAAGAGTTTATAATCTTTCTTCCAAATTGTACAAACTGAGCCTCAGGGTATTACAGAGTATTGTCCTACTCACGAATGATCCTGTCAAGCCTGGATCTGAGATTCCAGAATTCAGGCCTCACTAGGGGAATCATATGGAGAGATCAGATGAAGAGATACCTAGATACCTGGGTTACTGGGAGCATGAGGCTATTCATACTCAGTGCAACTTCACAAGGGTTTGCCAAGATCTATAGAGTAGTGATGGTCAAGGGCTTACATCTGGAAACAAGGAACATAAGGTACTATGAATGGGAAAGTGTGAATTACAGACACCTGAAAGAAAAGGAGGTAGGCTTGCTTGAACCTAGGCTCTAATGACTTTAGGCAACTTGAGAAGAAGAGAAGAGAAGAGAAGAGGAGGGGAGGGGAGGGGAGGGGAGGGGAGGGGAGGGGAGGGGAGGGGAGGGGAGGGAGGGGAGGGGAGGGGAGGGGAGGGGAGGGGAGGGGAGATATAAGTATCCCAGAGACAAAGAATTAAAAAGCTTCTTCCTAATCCTCACATCACTTAATGCAGTCTGTTGAAAAAGACACATAGGCAAACTCTCTTTCAGAGTCTTGTTCAAGACATCTGGGCAGAATCTGACCATTTTCATATGTAATGAATTTTGTGGAATAACAAACCATGGCTTTATTTTTTGTCATGCATATTTTTTAACTCAAAACACTTTATCAATATTTGTATATACATATATACTTATACATGTATACATATATACATACATATGTAAACAATAATTAAATAATAAAATGTATTTGAAAAGTATGGGGGGTTGGGAAGAGTCGGAGGAAGGAGAGAAAGGGGAAAATTATGTAAATTCAGTGCTCATATATGAAATTCTCAAAAAGGAATCCAGTTTTTTAAAATGTTCAACAGATTAACTAGCATTTTACAATATGAAAATAAATATGACCTATAATTATGTTGAAGGACATTTTAACTCACTACAAACTTTGAAGTATAAAATGAAATCAATAAAAATTATTTTGCCCAGAATACTAACAAAAAACACAATAACGTTTTATAATTCAAAGTATTTCTGAGAACAAGAAAATGGATTGTCAGGAGCTAAGTCAGCAGAGCCAGGGGGGACACTATGTGTTATTTCTTTTCTTTCTTTTTTTTTTTTTTTAAATACAAAAAAAAAAAAAAAAACATGGCTTGAAAAGCACTGCTGTTGACAATGGGGGGCAGGAGGGCACTGATTGCTTGTGATTAGGCATCTGCTTCTAATTCACACACTGATGAATTTAGCTCCATGAATTAGATTGAATCCCCAGATACAGTGCTTGCCATAGAGTACTTAATAAACATAAGAAGAAAGGAAGATGGTGGTGGAACAAGGAAAGGTACCAAGCTCCCAAGTCCATTCTACTCAACTGTGTGCTGCAGACTTTGAGGTTCTGACATTTTACTTTCTACATGTACACAAGTCACAGATTGCACAAACTGAAATTTTCTTCTGCCCCCTGAAGGACATTCACCTCTTCTCCACACCCACAAGCCTTGTTTGTTCCAACCCAGGGCAACCCAGGCTTGCTTCCACCATATCAATTTTTCCAAACACCTTAACTGATTTTCACCTTGAACTATCTACTTTGCCAGGGGGAGATCTGACCCTAGTTTGAACTTGTTTTCTCCTCCTTTAAGCCACAGAAGAATTCTCATCTTTGAGGGAGGACACTCAACAATAGGTTTTACTACCATAGGTTTGCTTAGTCATGGGTTTGTATCCCCACATAGTACCTTCTTCATCAAAACCATTGCAATTTAAGCCATTCACATTCAGCACCCTTGTCTCCTCCTTCTTCTACCTGTACCTGCATTCAAAATATGTAGGTAGTGAAGTGTCTTTGCTGGAACAATTTCACAAATATTCCATTAATAAATACACCAGTACTGTTGAAAGAATCCCCGCCACTTCTGTCCCATTTCTCTTCTCTAAATCCTTTTATTTTCCTACCTCATTTCCTTTTCTCACTAAGCTACACTTGATTTGAATGGCTGTCAGGGGAAATACAATGCTTGCCACTGGAACCTGTCAGCATCCACCTGAGCCCATTCCCTCCACATCTGTCACCATCTGGAAGGATACCGAGTGATTTCAGGCTGTGTGGACTTTATGAAAATGGAAACATGTTGTCCCTGAGGGCTAAGCCATTTTAAGAGCCCTTGTGAGATTTAGAGGGGAAGAGATTCTTTTTTTGGCAAAGAGTCTGAGAATTAGGTTACATTCTAAATTAAGTAGGGCAAAATTTGTCATATATGGCCCAGTTCTGTACTTAAAAACTCAGCATGAGTGAACACACACACACACACTTAATATTCATTCTAATTTGAGTTGAAACAAAAGAACAGCATACAGATTTACCTTTGATAGTAGTAAAGTTCTTTCATAAGTAGTATATTTTATAGAAATGAGACAACAATATACTTGTGATTATGACTATTTTATTGATATGAAATAAAAAACATTCAAGATGATGGCAAACACTATGCAGCTAATTCACCTCCTATAACCCCTAGGTTCTTCTCTGGAAGCATGGGGAAGGGTCAGTTTCTCTCACTGGAAAATGAGGTTGTTGACTGATCTCCAAGAAGATAATACTCCTACTTCCCTTGTTGATGGTCTGAAACTTATTAAACTTATTAAAGGTCTGAAACAATTGGTCTGGATAAGGCCTGTAGTTTACACTTCTAGCTATTATAAATAGCCATCAAATGATACTTAGGTTGCTGGGCCCTGGCATACATTCTGGAGCTAAAGGGTGTGCTAAATTCTCCTGACTTTCAGATGCACATAGCAGAAGTTGAGGAATATCTACACCACTGCATGCAGTACTGCTCCCAGGTTTTTATGTATGTGGGTTTTATGATATTCACTCAGACTTATTCAACTGATTTACAAGGATCTTCCTGTACCTGCAAGAGGCTATAAATAACTTGAGTTTAGCAGTGATGGGAGTATTTGGCAAGCAAGGGATTTCAAATGGAAATTTGAATCTTCAGAACTAGATAGAGCTTTTTACAACAGTGTGAGTGGCTTTATCTGTCTAGATATCACTTTGCTTATTATTTCTATTCCTATTCCTGTTCCTATTCCTAAAAGTTAGATTGATTTTAGAAAGAAGGTAGAACAAAGAAGAAGAAGAAGAAGAAGAAGAAGAAGAAGAAGAAGAAGAAGAAGAAGAAGAAGAAGAAGAAGAAGAAGAAGAAGAAGAAGAAGAAGCACAAGCACCAGATATACAGCCTGAAGTTTTAGGAAGTGCCTGTGTTTCCCAGAGAAGAGGAGAAACAACTGGAAAGCCTTCCTATTTTCTTTGACTCTGAAGTTGAACAGTTGAGGTCTTCTGTGGGTTTGCATTCCAGAAGAGAAGTTGTCTTGGCTGAAAAAGAAAAAGACTGTATTTCAAGATTTCAAAATTTTTGTTGTTGTTGTTATCTAGTCAAGCAAAAATGATTTTTCCATTATGTCTTGTCAGAATGGAAAACCTCAATCACTGAAGAGTGTGCAATCATATCTGATTGCCACATAGTCACTGGGAGTGAAATAAACAGGTCGTGTGAGTGAATGATGGCTGTTTGGCTTATGAAAATGCAGCTAGAGTCACAGATAAGGTCCCTTCTTCAGTCCTTCTTAAGACCATAGCATGGATAAAATCCCTCTTCTGCTTAGGTGTGCAACTGTTCTTCCAGATCCTATGGACATGTTGTAGAGCCACTGCAGCTGAGAATAATGGGGAGTGAAAGATGTGGGGGAGGGTGAGAATACATAGGACTGGTGAGAGTGATAACAATAAACATGTGTTCTGCTTGATACTACATGTTTAACGACAACTCCCCAAAGAGTTGGACATGAACAATCTCACTTAGAAGACTCAGAGGAAGGCATTCTACAGTTATTGATGCACTATGCTTATTCTTAGTTCAGATCACCATAATCAATATACTTACCGTTCTTATTGGCCTCCTATCTTTCTTAACTCTTGCAAAAATAGGCCCTTGAACATTTTTTTAACTGGTCTCCACTTCCAAATTTCCAATAATTTGACAAACCTGAAGATGTGGTTCTTTACTGAGCTTGTAATGGATCTCTATACATATTCCTTATTACAAAACACATCTCATTGCCCCTCTGTGTGCAGATAGTGCTTCATGGTGAGATGAATATAGGTTTTCAAGTCAGTGACAGCTGGTGTTCAAATGCTAGCTCATCGGTTTATTAATCGTATGGACATGAGCATCCACACTGAGATCAGATTTCTCTCCTATAAATTGGGGTTAACAATTCATCCTGGGCCGATTAATATAATTAAATGAGAACTGAATGGAACTGTCTCTCTCATCTAACAGTCACTGGCAACACAGACAGTCTTTAACAGGATGGCGAAGGGGAAGATGCCCTAGTCAGCAAGTAAGTTGTAAATTGCAGAGCTGGCTCATGAACCTCAGCTATTGATCATAAAATATTAGTTCTAACATAAATGAGAGCTTCCATTATTGAGTAAGGAGAAGAGATGTCATTGCAGGATGAAGACTGGTTGGCATGTGCACTTTTTTCCAAGAATATGTTTAGCTATGTTCCACAAACCAATATACCTTGGCACCACCTCCATCCTTTGAAGAACAAAGACAGTATAACATGCCAGAGTTCTCATCAGATAGGCCCAGTTGTTATCTTGTTAGAAATATAATAACAAATGCTAACATAAAATATTTGAACAAGACTAGATTGACTGTAAGAAACAAACAAAATACATATACTTAAAGATCCTACATTTGTCCTTTGAGATTTTGTGCATAAGTGTGATTCTTAATCACATTGATCCTTGTTTATGTTTGAAATTTATACCCTCAAAGCAAAATATGCTAGCTGCTTTAAAAAAAAAAAGCTAGGAGGGATTTGATTTTATTATGGACACAGTTTCTTTTTGGACAAGCTATTTAATGTTTCTTGGGCCTCCGTTCATCTATCTAAACATTGTGAATAACATTGGTCCTACCATAAGTTCATGGTGGGAAAAGGGAATGACACATGTGAGGGATTCTGAGTAATTATTCTCTAGAAAGGATAAGTGTTGCGTCTACTTCTGTGGTTGCAATGGCCTTGTGGGTCCTCGGGATGCAATGTTGTATAATCTTTGGGTCAGAGACACTGGGTTGGCAAATTTCAAGCTGAGAGACACAGGCTGAGCTTTTTTTTTTTTTTTTTTCATCATTTGAATCCGGTTGGCTTCTATGGAAGAAGAAAGTAGTTCAACATGGATTGTCAGTTGTTTGGGATGCATAAATAAATGGGATATATCATATCCCTTGCTACATTTCCCTGCATGTGGCACCCATGGCAGAAACTTCAGCAAGAGATGGCAAGGACAGAGCAAAAGCAAATGTCAGTCTCACCTCTTCCACAACATTCTTTATTGAGATAACCTTCAATGGCCATTCATAAATACCACCTCTTAAAGGAGCATCAATTGACCTATTTATTCTTGCTCTAGTGAGTGGTAAAGAAATTATGATATACAAATTCCTTTCCTTCTCCACATCTTCTGTTGCTATTCAGCATCTAAACTTACAGTGTTCCAGATGTTGAATCTTTCTCCCACTGGCCTCTGTTTGTTCTTCTTTCTGTCCTTGCTATCTCAAAGAAGTACATACACTTTCCATATCTAAGTTGTGGTGAAGATGATAGTATTTTTAAATTTATCAGGTGTCAAATTTACATATTAAAATAAATCTGTATTTTTAACGTTATAGAAATGATGAAATGTGAATGTTTCAGTGAACAACCAAAGGTTGTACAATGCTTTCTCATCTTCTTTTATATCCTTGATACAATAATAGTTTATCTTTATCCATAACATGTGTCACTCCTGTTTTGTTAGAGAGCTCTACTTCAAAACTAATAACAATGACATTTTAAATATAAGACTACACAACAATCTTTAAGATAGTTAACCTTTCTCTGTGACATTTTATTGGATGTCTAATTAGCAGTAACATTTGGTTGTTTGCCATCTGAAACTTAAGAGGTCTGTAAGCCTCAGAAAACTGAGCTTGCTTAAACAATCGGGCATCATAATGAGAATTTCTGTCTTTAGAAGCCCTTCTCCTTTTGGCCTGCTTTGCCATTCCTTTGGCCCCATCATGGACAATTTGTAGCTTTCTGTTTGTGCTGGTTTTTCTAGGAAGAAGTAAAATATTTCTCTTTTATAACTTTTACTTGGAGGTGACATTTTTTTTTCTTTTTGCCAATTATGAAAAGTTCACCCAAGCTCCACTTTTGTGTAGCCAAGGGAAATCCTCAGCAACTCGTCTAGTAAAGCACAAGCAGTTCATTATCAAAGCAGGAAAAAAAATCCTTTCATAACATTATTCCGTATTTCCTTTTACTTTATATTATAGACTATTTCACTTCTTAGTAACCTTATTCACACACACATTTATGTTATGAGTATTGATAAGGAATAATATTATAAAAATTAGTAAATATTCAAACATTTATTATCTAAGCTTCTCTATTCATTACTTTCATATTAACTTTAAATAGGGGAAGAAGAAATCAGACTGTTACCATGGAAAGTATTTTAAAAGCATTAATTTGCATAATTTCACAGTAGCCCTGTAAGGTAGCATTGTTATTCTCTTTTCAATAAGATATAACATTATGCTCAGGGTCTTTTTTTTTTTTTTTTTTTTTTTTTGATGACCACTGAATTTTAATGTGAGTATATTATTATTTTTATTTGGTATTTTATTTACATTTCACATTATCTCCCTTCCCCATATCCCCCCCATCCAGGAACCCCCTAGCCCATCTCCCCTCCTCCTGACTCTATGAGGATGTGCCTCCACCCACTCCTACCTTCCCACCCTGGAATTCCCCCACACTGGGGCATCCAGCCCTCACAGGACCAAGGATCTCTTCTCCCACCTTTGCCTGACAAGACTATCCTCTCCTACATATACAGCTAGGGCCATGGGTCCCTCCCTATGTGCTCCCAGGCTCATGGTTTAGACCCTGGGAGCTCTGGTTGGTTGGAATTGTTGCTATCCCCATGGGGCCGCAAACCCTTTCAGTTCTTTCAGTCTTCTCTCTAACTCCTTCATTGGGAACCCCATGATCAGTTCAATAGTTAGCTGTGAGCACCTGACTCTAAATATGTCAGACTCTGGCAGACCTATAAGGAGACAGCTACATCAGGCTCCTGTCAGCATGCACTTCCTGACATCCACATCAGCGTCTACCTTTGAAGACTGCACATGGGATAGATAGCCAGGTGGAACAGTCTCCAGATAGCCCCTCCTATTATTTCTACATATGAAATGAGTATTTCACTGTCTTGTTGGATAAATGCCTAGTTGCTAATTTAAGGAATCACATTTTCTAGTAAAGAGGTACATTTATACACTGTAGCAGAACTCTAGACATTGATAAGAGCTCAAATCAGAGCTGTGAATATTGAAAAAAGGCCATAGAGCAGAGAGAAATGGTCACTATTATACATATATTTCACAAACAGTACTGGAGATTCTGACACTTAATTGATGGTGAGCTTAGAGATGCTCGTAGATGAGCCCGGATCCACAGGAATGGGAGCTAGTGAGAGCGTGCAGCTACTGTAAATTCAGATGAAGGTAAATGTGTGGGTGATATCTCTTGGTCTCTGCGACTGAGGACAGTGTGGATGAGAGACACGGCTGAAGGTGTCTAATATACACTAGAGTAACTGAAACTAGTTTTCCCACTTCCTCAGTAAACTGAAGGTGAGTCACCAGCACAGAGCTTTAGGGAAGATTGATAAAAGTTGATTAATGGACACTTTGAAGAATGAACAGCAAGGAACACTGGCCAGGATGCTTTAGGGTCTGACTAATCTCTGAGTCAATCAACACTAAAGTAGATGCATTAACTTTTCTTCTCTTTGTTCTTCTCTTGATTTCACTCCATTCCTGAAGGGAGCAGTAAACTCATACTGAACAATGCACACACACACACACACACACACACACACACACACACACACACACACACTTCTTTTGTATGAGAAAAACCTTGGGACTTTCAACACTAGGGTATCCCAAACTGCATTTAGTATTCACAGTGACATTTGCATGAGCTTTTTATCTTTCAAAGGTAAAAATGTGTATTTATGAGAAAACCTATTCATGCTTGGCTGGTTGTTTCTTTTGTTGTTACTTAAAATTGAAATCCACCAAACAACTTGCAGTTACTTTATTTAGCTTTGGTAACCTCAAAAGGGGGGAAAAAAGAAATATTTATTTTTAAATTATCATTAAAATATGAATGGAGGAAAGATTAAATTTCTTTAAAACTTGACTTTATTAAGATACATAATAATTATGGCCTAACTAGTTATCTCAGAGGCAAGATGGACAGATTGCATACAGATGCATACATATAACCAAGGAGTCAGTCTGTGAGAGTCTGGTGACACCATCCAAGATAAGAACTTGAATTAACCTAATTAGATCTGTGAGAAAACTTACAGAAGCCAATACAGAGATTGAATTCTTTGTCCTTGTGTGATGATAATTAACCCTAAATGATGAAAAACAATCCCTAATATTAAAATAAAATAAAACCAGTTAGACAGTGTTCAGACTTTCCTCATCATTCAGGTGTTTATTTTACCTTTTTCCGCTGTAGCAAATTGTTCTGACTCCTGAAGTCCCCTTCGTCTGGAGGCATGTGGTTATGAACTAATCCAAAAACTGTGACTATGCATTCTTTACAGGTATTGTAGTCTCAGTCCTTGTGCCCAAGGGGACTTCCTCACTCTTTCCTGGGGCAGTTGTGCTGTAAAAGTGACGTCTTTTACATTCAGCAAAGGTTCACTGTGCTGTTCTGCCTGCCAGAAATCAAGGAGGAGACAGCACAGAGGTCCCAGAGTAGCCCCAGGGCAGACTTAGAAGGCTGACTATTATTCCTTTGTGACCTGCACTCTGACTTTAATAACTAAGGTTTTATTACCAGCCATTTTTCAGGTAGCAGCCTTAAGCTACCTATTCTTTCTTTTCTTTTCTTTTCTTTTTCTTCCTTTTCTTTTCTTTTGAGCTGGATGAAAAGGAGTGAGGAGCAAAAACTGAGTAACAGAAAATCTCCGCCTGCTGTTTGTAGACCCCCCCCCCCCTAAGGATACAGACATACACAAACAATAATGAAGAAAAGAGTGTGGCAGATCAAATAAGGTAGACATATTACCACCCAATGTGAACATGCAGAAACTTCACAGAGTACATTAGTACATGCAGGATAGTTTTTGCAGACCTGCTAGAGTGCTAGGCTCAAAGTAAGTATCCAGTAAGTATTTGGGGAAGGAGTGAATATCTTATTGTTTTTTACATAAGTTTATATCAATATGGCTTTGTAAATGATAGTCTTTAGGATAAGATGTTTTAGTTTCTCTTAAAAAATAAAACAGGTAATATGGACTGTCATGGATTGAAATTTTAAATCATAACAATGAAAGAAGTTATCTACCATAAGTAGGCTTTCTCCTGAACATATATTTTAAGCTCAAAAGCTAAAGCACTCATGTAAATATCACATTGCATGAAAATGATGATGTCAGTAGCTGGTTCAAGGATGATCCAGGAGAAGTCTTAGTTAATTAAATGGTCAGAGCAATGTCCTATCAACTATATAGGCAAATAATAATGAAGAAATGATTGTGGGAGACCAGATAAAGGGAAGGCATGTTGCCATCCAAGTGTGAACATGCAGAAACTTCGCAGGGTACATGAGTACATGGAGAATGTTCTAGTTTGTGTCATTGTATAAGGTAGTCACAACTGAGTCAAAGGGTTGGGACTCTGTCAGTCCTGCTAGATTGTAAAAACAATATTATTTGGGGTAACATTTTTCAGTCAAATGCCACTGTGTATTCTGACCAAAAGCACTAAGAAACAAATGTCCTTGACATCACATTACAAATCTGAGAAAGCTGGTCCATGCTGGTATCTGTCTCAGAGATCCTTCCCAGTTAGCTTAATTTCTAGAATGATAGTCATATGAAGTATATGTTATCAATCACAATTTCTAGTCAAAAGAATTTCATCTAATGATCTCACAGGAAAGAAACTTAAATTTCTATGTTACTTTCAAAAAATTATTTATGATGTAGAATCATAATTTTTCTCATTAACATAATAATATGAATTAAGTTTATGACCATAAATGTTATAATACATCCTTTTGATGCTCTTCACATGTGGGTATATTAGTCAGATTTTCTGTCTCCAAGACAAAATATCTAACTGATTTAAATAGTTTACAAGAAGCTTTATGTCATGTCTTCAGCTCCAAGTCTTGGGCTCCATTAATTCTGGGTCTATCATAAGGCAGAGAATCATAGTTCAAGGGACCACACTCTTTTGTCTGCAGACAGAAATGAGAAAGAAGGGAGTGAGGACCAATTATAGGATTCTAAGATATGTCTTCATTTACCAATTTCCTCTGGCTTGGACTCATCTCTTAAGATTTTCATTATGTCCCATAGTGCTACTAAGAACCATGAACCATGTTTTTCAACATATGAAACTATAAAGGATTTTTCATATTCAATTCATGAGAGAGAAGGTGTCGGTTATTGGACATCCAGCAGAATGGAAAAGAGGAGTTACCTAAGGCAGGATGGTTTGTAGAATGCAGAGACAGGTGTGTGGGAAGAAGAAGAGTCTCCTTGCTCCAGTGGGAGACTCATAACTAAACAAATATTTGTAACGCAGAGTTTTGTTTTCACAAATACAGTAGACTTATTGAAGGACATTGTGCAAACAGGTGACCTGATAATGTTATTTTCCTGAATAATTCACGTTAATGGTAGTACAATGTTACCATGGATAATGAGGACAAAAATTGAAGCCAGTGCCAAGTCAGTAAAATGAAGAGTTAAGGTAATTGGTTAGGTTTGTAAGCAGTAGAATTAGGTCTTTCTAAGTTTGGAATTTTGTTCAAATATAGAGACAAGTTACAGCCAATGGTGTAAAATGATCCCCAAGTATCTGGCTGAGTAAGAGGGTTAAGTTCAGCTACATCACCTCTCAGGTTCTCAGGAAATATTTTGAGGTAAACATTCTTGAGTGATTGTGTATTTGAACTTCACAAGGTAACATGAATAGTTAAAATTAGGATGGAAAGAAATTAGAGCTTAAGAACAGATTGGGAAAAATAACCAAGAGTTTGTCAGAAGCCAACCAGATGGAAGAAATTCAAGAAGGCCTTAGAGGGCAGGGGAAGAGCCCTTAACAAGTAAGAACAATTGCTGCAGAAGTATAAGCCTTCGTTCACATCCCAGCAGCCACATTTAAATGTTGGGTGTGGCCACAAGTATCTGTAACATCAGCACATTAGGGACAAGACACAGAAACTTCTGGGAATTCCTGGGCACCAGAGTAGTTTCTAGCACAGTGTGAGACCCAAAGGAATAAAGTGAAGTGTAATAAAGCAGAACACTCAACATCCTTCTCTGGCTTACACATAGCCCTCATTCATGTATTCACATGTATGCATAAGCTACACACACACACACACACACACACACACACACAAGAAGAAAGCTATTTAATCTAATGATCTATGATGTATAGTCTACCAAACAAAAAGAAAAAAAAGAGAGTCTCAAAACAGAGAGGTATCCAGGGATAAAGAGGCCATCAAAGCTACATAACTACATGGTAGAAAACACACTGGTTTCCTTTGAGTTGAATACGTGTTTTATAGTCTTTTATTTTATAAACACTCCATATCATATCTATTGATTTCTATGTGATTAGCCAGCCTGACATGCTGCCTCCATTCTGTGTTTCTTATTGGCATACTGGAGCTTTCTATTCCTTCTAATCTTGTAGAATTATATTTTATAGGAATTTACCCATTAGTAAGTCATTTAATTTATTGACATATAATTTCCTATGGTAGTTCCTAATGATACTGTTTGAGGTACCTATTGTGATTTTCCATTTTCATTTCTAATTTTATATCTCATTTGTTTTCTTCCTTGCCCTTTTTTCTCCTCCTTCTCCCTCTCCCTCCCTGTCCCTGTAGAGATAGAAATTTTATTTTTTCAAACAGAACAGTTCTTGGTTGTATTGATTTTTTTTTTTTACTTTATTTTTTCCCATTGTATTTTATCTATTTTTGTTCCAATTTTTTTTTTAACTTTGCATTCAGTTGTGTCATCAGGTATAATGTTAGACTATTTGGAATTTTTAAAATGTCAGATATATTGCTTAAACTGTCCTCTTAGAAGTACTTCTCTGTATCCCATCGTTTTTAAATACATTGTCTTCATAGCCCCTCACCTCAAGATATTTATATAATATCCCCTTTGATTTCCACCTTACCTATTGACTGTTCAAGAAAGTATTCTATACTTTCTCAGTGTTTGAGACTTCTTGAAGATAACTCCTATTACTATTTTCTCGTTTCCCACTCTTGTAGTATCACTGTTGGTAAGAAGAATAAAATCTGAAGACAGCACCCACACAAACACAAAGCCTTTGTGTCAATGTTTCTTTCTATTATTCCTCTTCAAAGTGAGTAAACTATTTCCCTGGAAGCAAATAGATGTTTTTAATTATTAACAAGCTCAAATAATAGATACTTTAGAATAACACTGCCCAGACAAGTGATAGTTTAAAAATATGTGCTCTTTTGTTATTTTCCATATTAGAATATACTTGAAAATATAAATAAACCTAGAACTTTTATTCTGCTGTAATTATCAGCTATATATAACTGCAAGGGTGTTAGAAAGTTGTAAATTAATCCCACACACATTTTAATTTAAACTGTTATAAGGACCAAAAACAAGTAGCTAGAATTCAGTCTCCACTCCTCCTCCAGAAGTTACAATGCTAGTATGAGATGAAATGTGTCTGCTTGCACTCAAAAAAACAAACAAACAAACCAAAGACTTTGCTCTACAGTGGGAGCAAATTTCAATTATAAAAATTTTCTTTTATTTTCCTTTAAGATGATTATTTCAAAGAACTCTAAAGATGAAATATTATTAACTCAAATTATTTAAGATATATATATATGTATGTGTGTGTTTTAATTCTAAATATTATAGTCTTGCCTACTGCATGTGAGATTATAACTCTAAGAAAGCAAGTTACAATTTTTATTTCCACTCACTTCTTAGTCTCTTCTGCGCACAAAAGCAGTCATCTACATTCCTGTCTCTCCTCTCTAGTTGCCTTTCCTCCTCTCCCTTCCCCCTCTTTCTCTTCTTCTCCCACCTCCCTCCCTTCTTCTCTTTTTCCATGTGGCCTATCCTAGAACTGGGTGTGTAAATGATGATACATTGTATTTTTGATCCTCATGCCTCCGACACATAGAGTGCAAGGATTACAGACATGTGTGACAATACCCAGCATTGTGCTTCTGTATATTAATCAACCAGTCTGATAACTAAGACACATCATCTACTTCCTGATTTTCTTGGGTGCAAGCTGTATAGTCACAGTTTTAAAATAAAGCCAGCCATGGTATCATCATCATCATAATAATAATAATAATGCAGAAAGATTTTATTCTTATACTTTTGCTTTTAATTTTCCGTTTTGCATAAAAAGAAATACAGATTATTTTTGCTTAGGTAATTACGTCCAGTAGCTAAAGCCATGTTTTCTCAGCAGGTGAAAGTGAACTGAAGGTGTAAGTACCAGAGGGTAACATGGAATCCAAGGAATTTCATTAAGTTTAGTGATGTCAAATCAGGTCCATGGGCAGGGGTGATTCATGCAGAAAAATAGCTGTAAAGTGTTCAAATGCCCACAAGTGGGAGTGAATTTGCAAAATTCAAAACACTGAGGTTCTGAACTAACTAGATGATTTCTCTAAGGAGAAGACTTTTTAAATGTGTTTCTTACTCTTCCCAAGCGTACTGCAGACCTTACCTTTGAATTGCAAGTCCCCTTCATGTAGACCATGGGCATACAGTGCACACATCTCCTGTCATGATTATTGTGAATGCTCTCTTAAATATAAGAAGAAACTGCAATAAATAAAAAGGCAGCTAGCTAGTGATGCAGTAAATGTATGCAGCATACAACCTTTCACCCCTGGTGCACAGAACAGAGAAGTGGGGGTGGAATCTGTGGGCATTTATTTTATCTGTGTATCCAAGTCCTCTCCACCAAACTTGTATGTTTCTCTTTAGCAAGCAGTGCAAAGCCCTCAAAAGCCAGGCATCTTTTTCCATCTCAAATCCCCCAAGGCATTGTTTAGAAAGAATGATCCCAGCAGGCCTGAGATTGCTAATGTTAGGTAGATATGTTCTCATATGTCACCCTTGTCTGACATCTAAGAACCAGGGTTTTGGAAAGACTCACATTATTCTTTAACTGACAAGAGCCAGTGACTGTATCCCCTAACTAGATATACAAAACAATACACTTGCTCTTTTGCTATCCTTCTGGGAGTTTGGAATCTTGGAGAATATGAAGCAGAAGCTGCTTACAAGACAAGATCTCAATAAAACTCTATACACCACGTCTCTAATAAGCTTTCTCAGGGAACAGCATTTCAACTGTTGTGACAAACTGTTCCTGGGGGAATTAAGTGAATCCCAAGTGTCTCCTTTGGGAGACAGCTCCTAGAGGCTTGCATCTAATATCCTCTAAATTTCCCTCATACCCCTCTCTTTTTGCCAATGCTTTTGTGTCTTTCTGAAGCACACGATGAATCCTGGCCACGAGTATGACTTTATACTGCATCCCGTTTATCCACAAACTAAGTCCATGCGCCTTAGCACGATTTCCCAATACACACTTGCATCATATGCAACAAATTAGTCTCTCTTTTATGGTTCTACCTTACTACCAGCTGTTTAGTTTTTGAAAGAAATAAAGAAAATAGTCATCCAAATTATTTTCAAATGTAACTGTTGGGCTGGCAATATGGCTCAATGAATAAAGGCACTTGCTATTAAACCTGTTGCCCTGAGTTCCATCCCTTTGATTTACATGGTGAAAAAGCAGTCTCACAAGTTGTCCTCTTACCTAATTAGGTGAACCATGGGACAAGAATGCCCATATACTATTATACACAGAAAAAAAAAAAGAGAAAGAAATAAAGAACTATAATGTTTTTATAATATCAAGTAATATTTTATTAATTTTACTGAAATTTCATACAATATATTTTGATCATATCTATCTGCCCTACTTTTCCCAGTTCCTTCCATATTTATTCCATCCTCCAGGAGCTCTTTCACCCTCATCCCTTTGAAGAAGACACTATCTCTAAGCAGATCTCCTGGCCTACTGGATCTTACTATTTTTCTGCCCCTTCCCCGAGATGTTTCTGAGTCTTATATTTGGGGTTTGTATTATACACACAAGTTTCCAATGGAGAATAGCAATCAATAGTTCTATCTAGCTGTAATGGTTATGAGCCACAACTACAACCTACACTACAAGATGTTTTGAAAGGAGTTATAGTGGCATTTTTATCCCAGGGATAATCAACACTGGAGAAATTCATGCTTGGCCCTCAACTTAACCAACCACAAAATTTCACTTTAGTATTTTATCTTGATTTACTATATCATCTGAGAATCGTATTAACTAACAAAATAAGTGATAATTCACTATTGATTATATTTTCCTTTATTTTATATTAGATGCCGTCTTAGTCAATGTTCTCTTGCTTTGAAGAGACACCATGGCAATGCCAGAACCTATAAAAGGAAAGCATTTACTTGGAGTTTGCTTAGAGTTTCAAAGGTTTAGACCATTATTAACATAGTAGGAAGCATAGCAGCACACAGGCAGACATGATGCTAGAGGAGCTGAGAGTTCTACATCTGGATATGCAAGCAGCAGGAAGGAGTATGAGACTGGGCCTGGCTCAAGTATTTGAAACCTCAAATTTCATCTCAAGTGATACACTTCCTCCAACAAGACCATACCACTGAATCCCTCTCAAGTGGTTCCACTAATGACCAAGCATTCACATATATAAGACTTTGAGGACCATCCCTATTCAAACCACCACAGATACTAATGGCACATATTTAGTATATCCAAATACTGATGACAAATGAACCTGTACAGTGCTTACTGGCTGCTTCTGCAAGTCTAACTTTCACATATTGTATGTAACTTTCTGGATTTTCATTATGTAGCCAAATGAGGTCTGTAGTTGGTATAGCATTCTCCTGGGATGATATTTACACTTAGGTTATAAAACTATTTATCTTACAGTTACTGCCATAACCTCCCTGAGCTTCAACTTCTTTATCTATAGATGACTGTTGACATCATGCACCAACTGATTTCTTGTGAACATGAAATGGGTTCATATATCCAAAGTGTCCAGACTGTTAGTGTTGTCCACTACACATGAAAAGTGTAATCACAGGCAGAAATGATAACTCATATAAAACCGCAGCTGGGCCTGAATTCCCCCCAGAACATAAGGCTCTGTATAGTTATTCTAGACTGCTGTAAGTAGACAGGAAAGAATATATTTTCTAAGAATGTTATAATTCTTTACATTCCTTCCAATGCATTGGAGGAAGCTCACAGGTCATTTTTGATGCTATAGCAACTGAAATTTTGATATCTTCTCTCAATCTCATTGACAGCAAAGAAGTAAAGGTTTGCCTATTCCACTTATTATACAAGTTCTTTAAAATTAGAGTCTGTCCCAATAACCCTGTCAGCCAACATTCAATTTGTCACATCTTGTGATTCTGATCCTATTTTCTTTGGCTTCTCCATGTAGAATATTCCTGATGTGCTTGGATTGTACACATCAAAGCATCTCAAATGAGAGATCCTGTACCTCACAATTAGCAGTGTTGTATAAATCTGAGTCATTTCAAATCTTAGCCAGACACATGAAAGAAATTAATTGCTTGCTAGTAGAATTTTCAAACATTTTCTCATAAAATCTGAATTTTGTATTATGAGAACTGAAGAACCTGGGTAGTGAAACCCTGCCAATCTGAAGGTTTCTTACTCATATATCAAGAAATTGCATATACTTTCTTAGGATTTGATATTATATATTTCAGTTTATGAACACTGTGTCCTAGAATAATAAAATTACTTGAGAATACTATAATGATACTGTACTTTCCTTTTTTATACTTCCTTTCCTCCAAATAATGAATAAAGCTGTAGCAAAAATAAGTAAAAAAAAGAAAAAAATTAGTTGTTCACAGATCAAAGCAAGAACCAAGACAATAAAAAATATCCTTAATTTTAAATATAAAGCTAACTGCAAAGGGAAATTGCATTTTAAGGCAGTTATATTAAGATATGATGCTACAAAAATAAATTCAGGAAAAAAAAGAATAATGCCTTACAAAATACATTCATCAAATACCTTCCATTTACTAGTTTTTCTATTTGACTCTCCAAGGACTATGAACACACATACATTTATATGATTGGGGTTTTTTTTTTTTTTTTTTTGACAGTATTTTTGTTTGTTTGGTTGGTTGGTTTTTGTTTTATTTTTAAGAAGCAAGAGCCATTCGAAGGTCATATTGCTCAAAGGAGCAAAGGAAAGAACCATCTATCCATTCATGTGCAAGGAAGCTGGTGTGTAAATGATGAGAACACCAGAGACCCTCTGCTCCAAGGCCTGATATCTATGGACTTGACATTCAGATGAGTCTGATTGCTTTTCATTACAGCAGAATACAACATGTTCATTTCTTAAGCATTATAACTGGCTACCATTAAATTTTCCATTTATTCATATATACATACATATATATGCATATATATGTGTGTGTGTGTGTGTGTGTATGTCTATGTATGCATGTATACACACATGCTGAGGTGTGCATATGGAGATCAGAAGATGAGGATAACATGTAGGGACTGGTTCTCTTCTTCTATCATGTGGGGTTTAGGGATTGAACTCATGTTGTCAGGATTGGTGGTAAGCACCTTTGCACTCTGACACATCTTTCCCACCCTAACCTATTGTTTTTAAAATATATTATATATTTTCTATGCCCATTCTGACCATCACAGCCTTCCAAATAATGTGTACTAGACAACTGGAGATATAAGATGAAGAGTAAAATCTTTTTACATTGGACCATCACACATAAAACCATGTTTGAGGACCCTTTTTGTATAACTTCTCCTCTCAAAACTTATGGTTCAGATTATAAGCCCTTTTGTCTGTGAATTAATTTTACTTTTTCTAACTATTTAGACTCCTCTTGCAAATTTCTGGGTTAAAATAGTCCTTCATTTTGATCTCAAATTACTTTCTGTGTTAGAGATTATCTATTCTGAATAAAGTCTCATAGCAACCTAAAAAGAAAAATTCAAGTGCACAGCAGGGGGAGAGAAATGAGGGAGCAGGCAGGATGTGACAACACTGGCAACTCAGCAACCTCCACTAAGACAGAACCCTGGTTGCAATGTTTAATGCTGAGCCTGCATTTGCTAACACAGCATCAAGAAATCAGTGTGGATGTAATAATTATGTGTTGAAATACTGAGGTAGGCTAAAGAGTTCATACAGAGATGCCTATTACCTTATGGGATCATAGATTGCTTATTACCTTATGAGAAGAAATGAAAATAAAAATCTCCCCAAAAGGCATCAAAAGAGAAAAAAAAAGAAGAAGAAGATCAAGAAACCATGTCCCAACATCAGTCCATAGCACACAAAGCTTAAGCTGTGCTATGAAGTACCAATTACTTGGTTCACTATTAAGCAGGTGAAGAGTTTATCTATATTTAAAGTGGCTTTTAAAAACTAGATCCACAATGTACAAAAAAAAAATGCTCTTGAGGATCTTTCCTGGGAGAGATGGTGATGCCCTGAACACTAACGGTGGAGTCTCTGGCAAGTTAGCACCCCATCTGCTTGGCAGCTTAGGTTTAGCAGAGGCAGCAGCAGCAGCAGTGGACTTGTTTAAGAGCCCTTTCAACTCTGTGTCTTAGTGATTTGGAACAATCCATCCCTACATAAATAATTCACAAAGAAGGAAGACTCTGCCAGACAATCTCAGCACTTTTGCCATGAATAGTGTAGTTTTTTCCCCCCTACGGGAAGGAAAGAAGATAAAATTTAAATGTTTTCTTTACAAAATGTCAGAATCCATCCCGTAGTGATGAAGGACCATGGTAGGGCTTCAACATGGTAGTCTCTTTCACATGTCTACCAGCTATTGGGTTTTACTTAGACATATTTGCTGGCTAAACAAAGCAGATTTTCATAGTCGAATCTCATTTTATCCCCACACCTAAGGAAGACATCATTTATGTTTGTTGTAAAGCATGTGAGTGTCAGTGAGTGTGTGTATGAACACAGAACCTTGATCATGCTGGGCAAGTGCTCCATTCCTGAGGCATTTATATACCTCTTTGTTTTGGGTGAGTTTTTGAGGGTTTTCTTTTGCATAGAAGAAGGTTAAAATTAGTTGCTAATTAATTCTTTGTAAAGGTATTAAATATTTTGGAAATTTGCTATTGCTTAGACAATGATAAATACTCAAGAGAAAACTGAATAATATTTTATTCTTGGAACCCAATAGTAACAAGTAGTTTAGGAAATAAAATATTGACGTAAATGTCAGCTTTTAGAGACCAGTCTCTTCTTATTTGGTTAATAGGAAAGTCTTATACAACCCTCATTTGTAGAACTAATAGAAATATAACATGTATAATTGCAGTTATTTGAAATTTGCAGTGCCTTAACTGTATACCCCTGTTCTAACAAATTTCATTGTTTGTTGTCATTGTGCTGTACAACACTGCTTCTTTTTGTTTAACCTTTGTATTGCTTTTCTATTGTTCCTGATTTTTCAAATTTTGGGTGAATAATTTTTTTAAAGTAAATAAAATGAAAAAAATGAAAAGATATTCATTATCATCGTCACCATTATGATTAGCATCTCATTTTTAACTTTATCATTGACAGAGATTTCCAAATGTTAATTAGTTGAGACATAAGTTAGACCAATCTCTCTTTCTCTACCTCTGTCTCCCCCATACTCCTGCCCAATGCATCTCTCTTTGCTATTCTATTTCAGTGAGGAAGAAAGCATAAAAAACGAAAGCCATGATCATAATTTCAGGCTAAGAGATGATATGAAAGGCATAAATGGGCTGATAGGATAGAGTGAGATACGGTTAGGGACGAGCAGCAGAACTCTGAAGGCATGTCTACAGAAGGCATCCACCATCCGTGAGGACAGCTCCTTCCTAATCTTAGAGCACACCTTTCCAAGGAGAAGTGAAAGAGGAAGCAGTATCCTGTGTCAGTCTTCACTGACAAAAAGGAAAAGACCAATATATACTTTTTAAAAAGGCATTTATATAAGAGAACTCTTAACAGTAAGGCATGGTTTATGTTTCTTCACAAGTGAGATAGTAAGGAGAATTTAGGGTGAGGGTAAAATTTGTTCATCTGTGTTTCAGGATAATGTCTTCAGCTCTGGGATCTCATCAGCAGCCCTTTCCATGAGCTATTTATATTGATTCTTTTTCTTCTTCTTCTTCTTCTTCTTCTTCTTCTTCTTCTTCTTCTTCTTCTTCTTCTTCTTCTTCTTCTTCTTCTTCTTCTTCTTCTTCTTCTTCTTCTTCTCCTCCTCCTTCTCCTCCTCCTCCTCCCCTCCTCCTCCTCCCCTCTTCCTCCTCCTCCTCCTCCTCCTCCTCCTCCTCCTCCTCCTCCTCCTCCTCCTCCTCCTCCTCCTTCTTTCAAGAATTCCATTTGCTTTCTTTCAAGACATTTTTCTCATGATTATCATTACAAACATGCTACCTGCACCAATTCATCTAACAGCTTCCCGAGAATGGAAACAGATCTGGTCTTATCCCTGATGTATTGGAGGACAACGCATTTTGTGGATCTGATGAATGTTTCTCAAAACAATAAGGAAGCATTTAAACAAATATGGACACACTCCTTTAAAGAAATGAGTTAAATCCAGAGCCATCTAACAATTATAATGATAAGATTTAGAAATCAATACTTTACGAATAAAATTAAGAAGAACAAAGAGAAGAAAGGAAGGGTTGGGAGGGAAAGGGAACCAAAAAAAAAAAAAAAAGACTAAATATGACTACAGAAAATTTTATAAGTGGTTAAGCAAACAAAATTTAGGACAGTGCAGAAGCTAATCATATCAGCAGTTATTAGGAAAGGATTTTCCGTGATGAATTTACCCTTACTCTTGCTGCAGGACATTTCTGATTCAGAGTAAATGGCTCTGGTGGCTCAGTAGCCATGCCTTCCATGGGTGGGCCTTTGCCAGGGGTTGGGAGAAAAATTTTTGTGAATTTTAAACTGTTTAGTGGTTTCTAGGCATGCTGTGATTGTAAGTAATATTATTTCTGATTTTTGAGTGGATGCTAAGGGCTACCAATTAAAGTGAACTTCTGAAATCTCTTGAGCTCATATGTTCATGGAACAAAGAAAAAAGAAAATTCATTTCCCCTTCCTCTTTGTTTCCTTCCTCGTTGCATATTATAATTCTGCTTCTCTTTCTACTGGGTAGCACAGAGAAAGAAAAATATGAATAGAACAGTAATATCTTTAGGGTAATGTAACCAGATTGATTTCCAGACAGCCAGAGCAGGGTTATTCTGCTGGAGAGCTGGGACTGAATGCTGCAGTTGTATTTTGATAGAGTTCAATGCAGGCATGCTTATCTAGGAATGATGCTGATTACTTCACTGCCTGAGAGGCTTTGATGAGACCTATAAGTTCAAGACAGAAAGGACAAAGGAGATAGTAGGATTTGAGAAAGGGACAAAAAAGTATAAATAAATAAATAAATTCCCTGAACTTTTCTCTCACCTCTTCCTGCTTCATTTTCTCTTGGAGGCCTGTTTCATGGTGAGCGGGGTTTTTTTGTTTGTTTGTTTGTTTTGTTGTTGTTGTTGTTTTGGCTTTTTTTTTTTAATTTGTCAGAATTAGCTCTGCTTGACTTTCCTAATATGAGCACAGAGGAGAAATCAGAAAGTGTGAACTTGGCACAATGGGGTACTTGAAGGGTGTAGATACTAGATATAATGGATGTATATGGCTACACTGGATAACTGAAAACCTCTTGAGACAAAGAGGCAACCATTATACCATTAGACTATGTGCGTAGAATGGTAGCTACAAGGAGATAAACGTTTTTTAAATATCACTTTGATATGACATGAAGAAGAAAAGTAAGGAACAGGAAGACAAGTCCTTGTGGGGAGTAGCATAGTCAAGAGAACCTTGAAGGAGCCGGGGCAGCATCTTACAAAACATGCAATTCTCAGCAGGGATGAGTGGATTTGAGCACAAGCAATTAAAGAAATGAATGGTAAACTACTGGAAAACTCTGAAGCTGAACTGGTTCACCCTTCTTTTAAACTGTTTCCCTTATGAATGATACATACACTTTGGGACAAGAGGAAATGCCATTCACTTATCAAACCTTAAGGCAATAACAGTGGAAAATTTGTAAAATTCCGTTTGGAAATGCCTCTTAACTCCATTGTTCATAAAGAATTTTTTCTCAGAAAAAAAATCAGCCTATTCATCCTTTCCAGTAGTAAACTGAGGTAAAGTATTTTATTCTTCTTATTATTAAGAAAGCAAAGGGTTTGGCAATGATAGTGTATGTGAAAATTTGCTTCTAAACTAGAACAAAAACCTTGTATTTTCACTGACTCATGGATCAAAAACTATTCTGTTTCAGTCCATATATGTGTTTACATTTATATATGTGTATTAGACCCTTACATACACAAGTAAGAATGTAGATTCCTCTTTGTTCCTCACTACTGACATTATACTTCTACTGAAAAAAAGAAAAAAATTACTATATTTCTGTGTGACTTAAAGATAATTTTAGAAGAATGTGGTTTTCAAATAGCCTATTAAGTACATAGGTCTCTGTATTGTTCAATGAGAAAATTGATGTTTTATTAATTGATATCTCTTGATTCACTGATTATAAAGCAACATAAATAAGTTTCCTTCTTTTGTTGTTTGTTTTGAAATGTCTAGAATACTCTAAGTCAAATACCTTTATGGTTTTATTTTTCTTCTGGAATTCTCCCTTCCTAAAATTAAAATGCCACTTTTTTCTCTTGCCACATGCCCTGCTGATAAGCTCTCAGGGTGTACTTCACAGAGCATTGCTGATGGTGCCCTTGCAAGAGCTGGTGCATAAGACTAGAATCTGAGGTTATTTGAACAATATTTCTTCCTAAAACACACAAGAGGGATATTCATGGAGAGAACAAACAATATTTGGTATCACTTTAGAAAATAAAATATGCCATACTGGAAGATTGTAAACTAATATGCAAAGCTGTCATTTGAAGGAAACAAACAAAGAGCCCCCCCAAGCTTAAACACAGGAGACACAGTAGCCTTCCTTTGCTTTTTCTAGACTCTTCTTACTTTAAGAATCAAGAGGCCATCTTCCAGGCCTTGAAATAATCAAAACCTTCTGAGGCAACTGAGATTTCTCAGAACTTTCTACTAATCCCAAACATTCCTGTGGACAGTCAGATTTGCTTCTAAAGGAACTTAAGGAAATAGGTTTCTTTTAAAAGGATTGCAGCAATCTTGATGTGTTGTCCAACTAAAATGGCTTCTAGCAAGGATTGGGTCCTATCATAGGAACGAGTTCTATGCAGTTTGGCAAAGGTATCATTGCTGCAATATATTTAAATCTTGAACAGTCACAGTGTACTTCAATTGTATCCTGAGCCAGTCATTCAAGAACAACTAAAGTCAGAGTGTCTCTAGTGACCAAAATTGACAAAGTGACAAAGTTCAATTTTGATGAACTTGGTTATCAGCTCTAATCCCTTTCTGTGATATATGTATATATATATATATATATATATATATATATATCATATATATAATATATGTCATTCATATATATATATATATATATATATATATATATATATATATATATAGTTTGTTGGTTTGTTTTAGGATTTTAGGGTTCAATGCTAAGTGATCAAATGACAGTAATTGCCTTAGCTCTGGCTGCCAGAGCAAAATACCATAATCTAGATGACTTGTAAGTAACTTAAATTTTATTTTTCACAGTTCCATTAAAAGATAAATCTAAAACCGAAGCATTGTTAGATTTCATGTCTAGAGAAGGCCCATTCCTGTTGCCACCGGACTAAGGTTAAGAGACTATTATTTTCCCCATTGAATTACTTCAGAGCACTCATAATGAGAAAAAAAGTAGTTAGTCATAAACGTGTGGTCATGTTTCAAGACTGTCAACTATATTCTATTTATCTGTGTAGCTACCCAAGGCAGTATCACACAGTGCTGATAACTGTAGCTTTGGAGTGAGTTTTGACTTTGGAAAGTATCTCCAACTTTTTTTTTTAAAGATTGTTTAGATATTTCGGGACTTTCATGATTGTTTGTATCTTTGTTTATTTGTGGGGAAAGTAAGTGAATGTGAATGGAGATATTTCTTCCTTCTTTTCCCATCTGGATTACTCTGAGTTTTGAATTTGATACAGGGAAATCTGGAAGATAGGCAAGGAAGTAATTCTAGTCAGAGTCCTGGACCTTGAAGTATGAAATAATTCATCTTCTAACTAGCCTACTCTTGAAATATGATGACCCTAGCTCAGGGAAATATGTGGCAGAACTTAAAACAGACAGAGAAGTAAATAAGGAACAAAATTAGAGAATATTTCATGCCACAATTTGAGTCGAGAGGAAGCCCTGATACACAGGGTCCCACGTTAAGATAAGAGCAGACTTCTGCTTCTGGAAATCATTCTGATGACCACATGGACAGTTAACTGATGGCAGAATTACTGTACAGTTCTTCCTGAATTGCTAGCTTTTATAGCTCAGGAAGTAAGAGATAAACTCACAAGTTTATTTCATCAATTTCTAACCTTGTTCATAAGTACTTGGAGTGAACATCTTTAGAGGGGTTTTGTCGTCGTTTTTCTGAGTTAAAGCATAGAGATTAGAGTGGCTAGAAACCATTGCTACACTGACTGACTTGTTTGAAAAAAAAAAAAAAAAAAAAAAAACAAGGCTGCAGAGCAAAGTCCACGAAGACATTGGGAAACACAGGCAAAGCAGCAAAGCCATTCAGAGCTTCTCATCACATCATTTAAAACGAACCATTTGATCGGGAAGCTCAACCGCTGTGAACTGCTCGCAGAGATTTACCCGCTTGTGTGTCTCTTTGTATGAACCAGTTTAAAATTAAGTTAGCGCATCGCCAATGCATGAGATGCGAGGAAATAAATAAAGTCAGCTTATTTGTACTCACAACCTATTAGTGTGCCCACATTCCTATAAAATCTGTAAGACACTGTGCATGGCCCATGAATAATGAACCGTGGGATCTGATTATCAGGAACAGAGTCAGCAGGGCATGAAAACAATTTACATTATAATTAATTGGACATTTATTTTTAAATAGTCACAATGGTCAACTTGCTGTATGACCTTAGTCCAAAAGTAAGTTCATTTTTATAAAGGTGAATGGTCTTCTTCATATCAAAACAAAAGAACTATCTTTTGACAAAAATAAATGGCAGCTGTGGGAGAAACTGATAGAGCATTTCGGTTGCATTTTTCTCACATGATATCTGCTATGGCATTCCCTCTGGTTAGAATTAGAGTTTCCACTGAAATTCAGTTTTGTTTAGTTTCTCTCAGGGTGGTGGTGGCGGGGGAAATGAGCAAAGTCACTTTGATGTTCCCATAATATTAAGGGAATGGGTATAGCTCATCAAATCTCCATAAGAAAATAAGTTTCCACACTAAAGAAAGGGAAAATCTTCCTTGACAATTAGTCCAAAGGCTGCCTCTGGCAACTTCACCACACTTGGAATTTTCTGATCCAGGTGAGAGCTAGAGGAGAAGGGGAGGAGGGAGCAGGGGGACGCCAGGGTGGGAGGACTGTGAGAGGGGTTGACTAGCAGAGGGGCAGCAACTGGCAAATAAAGTGAATAAGTTAAAAAAGAAATAATAGTAATAAATTAAAAAAAGAAAAAGCAAAACAGTCAGAGAAGCTTCATTCCCCTGGAGAGATGGGATTGAAGGGGCCAAGTTCTGTTTGGATGCAGAGCTGAACATCGGTCTAATGATCAGGGAACAGTGTCACTGAGTCAGGGGCTTTGATGAAAGGACAAAGGAAATAATAGAATTTGGGAAAGGGACAAGTAAGTGAAAAGCTTTCTTTTGAATTTTTTTCTCATAATGCTCTGCTTAATTTTTTCTTGAAGCCATACTTTATGGTGTGTGTGTGTGTGTGTGTGTGTGTGTGTGTGTCTGTGTGTTGCCAGATTTTTCTCTTTTACTTCCCTTACCAAGAATAGTATTGAAAAAGAAAGAGGGAAAAAAAAAAACAGAAGAAAAAAGGAACTTAATACAATGTCGTAGTTCTGAAGGGTAAGGATACTTGAAAGGCCAAAAAGGGTAGATTTACTTGTCCACAATCTAATAATAAAGGATGTACATAGATATATAAGAACCACAGTTCTTAACACATACACACGCAGAGACACACAAATACATAAACATACACACACACACTGCAAACACGAATGCCTTGCATGCAAAATACTTTCTCCCTTTGAATGAGAAAAGAAAATTATTTCCAGAGGTAAGTTTAAAATTCTGAAGGGAAATGTAAGTCAATTAAACAAGAAATCATGATTATTAAACATGCAAACACAAAAACATGATTATGAAAGGGAAGCACCACAGGTCCTGGATTCCCAAAAAGACTGAATAAGAATTGAGAAATAGTTTGTTTTGCAATCGTCTTTTAAAATTGGCCAACTGGTTGTTTAAGCAGTCAGGCACTTATTTTCCTCACTTGAGAAGAGTGACCATAGGAAGTTTGATTGGCATCAATGTAATGGCTCCACGTTAGAAAAGTTGCCAATTTCAAGGATCTTTCTAATTTTCTCTGATAGCTATAGATAGCTATAGTGGCTCAGTTTCAGGTTATCTCTAAATATCTAGTGGGGAATGGCCATGATAGCATGAAGTCATTTGATTGTAAGAGTTTTAGACTCCAGCTACCCATGAAAATTTAGACATTGGAGAAAGCATGTCATTACCTAAAAATTAAGATAAGATAAGATGAGATGAGATGAGATGAGATGAGATAAGATGATAAGAGTAGAGTAGACAAAGAAATACAAAAGAAATGAATATTAAATTTTTCTGTTCTTGCCAGAGTCAGGAAAAGGTAATGAAGGATGGATGGACAGGCACTAATATATCTCAAGAAAGAGTCATAGTAAAAAGCATGCTTCTGACTTTGCTTCTGCCATTTATAATCCTGAACTCCCTAAAAGGGGCATCTAAAAGACTGCTTAAAGGAACACTTGTCTGTTTGATATGGCCTTTTAAAAGCAATTACACAAAAATAAGTTATTTCATTGACTCTCAGACTTCTGAGATATTTAACAAAAAAAAAAAAAATGACATATATGACCAATTTTATTTTGGGTGTCTAGTGATAAAACTTTTACAGTATTTTGTGAAACCTGCCCACTTCCTGGGAAAATTAGATACGGTCATATGCTTTATGAACCACTACACTATGAAAAAGTCTAAAACACAAAAATAAGATAACAAAAAAATTTAGAGCAGGGCGGTGGTGGCGCACGCCTTTAATCCCAGCACTTGGGAGGCAGAGGCAGGTGGATTTCTGAGTTCGAGGCCAGCCTGGTCTACAGAGTGAGTTCCAGGACAGCCAGGGCTACACAGAGAAACCCTGTCTCGAAAAACAAAAAAAAAAAAAAAAAAAAATTAAAGTTTCACAATTTCAAGTTAACTACTGGGCACATTTTGCATTTGCTGTCCCCATCTGTTTTCTAGGGGAATAATAGGTAACTTACAGTCTCACTTTACAATGGATTAAAATGTTTTCCACAACAATATGCATTCTCCTGTATCAGAATGTTCCATGCCATTTCTGTTTGGGGGAGTGTCATAGTTAGTTTGATCAGTCCTTGATTGTGGAGCATACATTTATTTCCTTTTGTACTGTGTTCAATGATTAATATTATGTCCACAACTGACCACCACTAATGTATGTGAGCTACTTTGAAGCAAAAGCTAAGATGCCATGCACATTGTTTACTAAATCACTTCTCAAAGAACTGAGTCAATCAAAGACTATCATTAACTTTGCTCTGCCTATGAGGAAGCCATGTCTTAGAAGCACAAGTCATGGGGCCAAGCAGTGGAACTCTGTTGAGTCCAATACAGCTTGTGATCATCTCTGCACAGGGGTGGGGATATCACTGAAAGCTTCTTGGAAGAAGTGTCAGGGCTCTTGCTCTGAACCTTACCTTATCTTTCTTGACAATAGAAGATTATTGTTCTTTTTGTTGTTGTTGTTTTGGAGGGTTTTTTGTTTTTATTTTTTTTGTTTGTTTGTTTTTTGAGACAGGGTTTCTCTGTGTAGCCCTGGCTGTCCTGGAACTCATTCTGTAGCCTCGAACTCAGAAATCTACCTGCGATTAAAGGTGTGAGCCACCACTGCCTGGCTTGTTCTTTTTATATGAGTCTGAATCTATTCACTGGAAAGAGAGACAATTTGATAATAGGTGACTGTTTCTAAAGATGAAGCTAAATAGATATAAATTAACTTTTAGCACAGGCAATGATCTAAGAAGTGTTGTAAGGACAGTAGTGATATTCCAGCTCACAGGATTTCAAGAGGAAAACATACAGAGACATGGGACAGTTTCATCTAGTTTATTAGATGAATACCTGAGATTAGCATTTGGGAACATTATAAGAATATATAGTATTTCTGTTTTGGAAAATTTTTCTCAAAATATGTATGTATGTAACTGTTGTATGAAGATCTGAATGTGATCTCATGCCACAACATAGAGCATTCCTGCTTGTTGTTTTAGTGTTTGGTGTATTTTTGTTGAGAAATAGATTTAATCATAATCCGGGGATTCTACTCTGCTTTCAATTATTCAAAAGCACATTCAACCTTTATTTATAATAATTCTTAATCAGCACTAAAGCTGGGCAGATCTACCCTCTATGCTATTATAATTTACTTTTCTATCAATAACTGACTATTATTTACTATGTATTATCTGAGCCACTCTTAACTCCAATTTGCCAGCCTCGTGACCATGATTTCAAGATTCTTAGGCCATGGCATCTTCTCCTCTGTCTACCTTCCTCTTGCTCTCCTCAGACCCCAAGCCTGGGGAGCCCAAACCCCTGCCTATATCTCTTCTGTCCTGTTATTGGATGTTGGTATTTTTATTTAACCAATAGTTTAAATTAAGGAGCAAGGTCCCATTCTACAGGGATTCTCTCATTCCTGGCAACCAGGCCTTGGTACTATCAAAATATCAAACCTCAACATATTTTCGTATTCATTATTTCACTGGATTGTCCAATGAAATACAATGGTGAGCTACCTGTTTATATATAATAAATATGTAAAGAGATAATTTTAACAGCTGAGTTGGAAATTGTGCTTGTTTGTTTTAATTTTGATTTTTATGCTTATATAGGTTTTTTTCAGTTTTGGAGAGAAGGAGGCCGAGAGGAGGGAGGGAGAGACAGACTGACAGAGAGAGAGGAAAGGTACATAAAGAGAGGATCTGGGAGGAACTTAGAAAGAACAAACTATGATGAAATTATACACATGGAAAAAATATTTTTTATAAGTTGAAACTCAAAGGGTCAATAAGAGTTTCTACATTTTGGGTAAAAGTTCACACAAATATTTTTAATTTAACAATTTAAATAAATAAATAATTTAATTAAAATATTTAAAGATTTTAATATTTTAAATTTTTAACATTTGGGGCATGTCTTGTCAAATCAGTCATTATTTTAGCTTGCAGGATTCATTGCTGGATAGGGCTATGATTACTCTCTCTCTCTGGTAGCATGCATAGCACCACACAGCACTCTCTAAGATAGCCAGTAGTGATTAGGTTGCAGGAATGTACCTGTTTGTTTTCTCCATGTTCTATGACTCAAGTCTGTGTTGTCTTCAGCAATAAAGTCTTAACTTCAAGTTCCAGAGAGTAGCCAAGAATGCTACCAATAGCCTATAAAGTTTAGGTGTCTCTACAAGACCTTATTGGCCAGAAATTCCAAAAAAAATAATCCATTCCTTAGATGGGGTTTAGTTGCTCTTTGGTATCTATTTGATTTTTCCTTTCACATCTATTTATTTAGTTTGTGTGTGTGTGTGTGTGTTTGCGCATGCGCGTGTGCGTGTGCATGTACGTGTGTATGTGTGTGTACATTCATGGAGTTAGTTTCTCCTACAATATGGATTCATGGAATGGAATTTAGGTATTTGACTAAGTGGCAAGCAGTTTTATTCACGGTAGCATCTCACTGATTCCTTATGTATTTTTGAAATAACCATGTCCTGATTGGCTTGTCATGATGTTTGGGATTAATTATTTCTATGTTCACCAAGGGCTACAAACACATACACACATATGCATATTCATTAAACCAAATTTATGGTGTACCTAATATGTATACCACAAAGAGCTAGTCTAAATGCTAGCATACAAGGAGCAGAACATCTGCTTTCAAGAACTGACAAAACTTGTCTTAATGTCCAGAATTCCACAAGTGATTCTCATTTTTTACCTTTTCTTATCTTCTGAATTTCAATCTCCATGAATCTCTTGCCTTCTTCCCAGACACCCATGCAATGACATTTACTTAATTTATCATTCACATTCATCTCATATATCCATAAAAAGCATGAAGATTCATTACATTATAAAAAGGACAGGACTCAAGCTAGAGTGGAAGAAGGTAAATATTTTTTATAGGCAAAGGAGCAGATAAAAAAAATAGAGAAAATAGAAAGTACAATATCTATAAAGTACAAAACAGGAGAAGAATATTCCTACATGAGTATAATCATGGGGATAGTTGGGGACAGAACACTGAAAAATAAATAAGTTCTGAATAATAAAGAACTTCTACTTCCATACATAAGAATGTGGTTTGGATCTGGTGGGCAATAGGAAGGGATAGTAACTTCAACTAGACTCTGTTATAGTTACAAAAATCCTGACATAGATTTCATGCTTAAATAGGTAGTGTATGAATTAGTTAACAACTAAAGAATTTTTTTTTGCAAATATGTTTTTGAAAGATTGATCTCATAAAGATGTGAGATGTACATGAGTCTATGTAATTACCTATGATATTTTGATGATAAATTCACAAAAAGGCAAAATCAGCTGATTGAACAGATGCCTCATAGGCTTTCTGTTGATCACGTCCTTCATCAAGCACTTCAGTTTATAGTTTGAAGAACATCACTTTGATTTCTCAGTTGTTATTCATTTAAATCCCACAAACCATCAGCAAACATTTATTGAAAGGCCAGAATCATGTATGGACTAAATATAAGCTTTAAGATTCATTTGGTAAAGACTAATCTTTTACCACCTTGCAATGTGACGGAATCTTCAAATAAAGACGAGCTAGTCAACCCAAAATGAGGCCATGAAGTGGGGAGGCCTAAGTGGCTGTGACTGTTGTCTTTCTAAGGGAGGGAGGCAGAAACAGAGAAGAAAAGGACCACAGTGAAAAGGTGACTATCAGCAAGTCAAGGGGTGCTACTCCAGAAGACACTGAGCCTGCTGACTTTTGTTTTACATATGCAGACACCAGAACTATGAGAAACACTATCTAGTCTGTGGTATTCTGTTAAGGTAGTGGTATCAAATTAACTATGTATATTGCTACTTCAAACCAGGAACACTATTAGGTTCTGAGCAAATCATCTCATGCCTTACTACCAAACTAAAAATCCTTTTTAATTAAAAAAAAAAAAAAAAAAAAAAACCTTCTTCTTTCCTCATTTCATCCTCCTCTCTCCTTCTTCATTCTCTTTCTTAGATACCTTACACCTACTGTCTCTTTCCTGCTAAATCGTCAAATGAAGAATAAATAGGAGAATTACAAAGAATCTTACCTATTTGCTGTGACAGAAAGAAAATAAAATTTGAAGTGTTTGCATGCACAAATCTCATAAAATTTAAATACTATTAGTATTTAAGATTGCATTATTAGTTGAGTATTTTATAATCAGAGTACGAGATAGAAACTGATAAAGCTTAATTAAATTAGCATTTTGTTAAGGACTCTGCAATCAATGGCAGTAGATTAGTTGTTCCAATGCTGTGCATTAGCATAAATAATTTTGTAAACTTGTAATACAATCTTTCTCTGCTATAATGATCAACCACATTTTAAAAATACTGATAACATAAGGGTTGCAGAGGTGGTTCAGTGAGTAATGTACTTACTGAGCATGTTCTAGAAACATCTATAGCCTTTACATAGACAAGAATAGGGGCAGGTACAAGTGTATCCCAGGGCTTTACTGGCCAGACATTCTACCTGGATCATTGAGCTCCAGGTTCACTGAGAGACTCTGTAGAAAGAAAATGTAGGTAGAAAGCAATAGAATAAGAATGTTATTACTGACCTCCAACATTCATATACATACACAAGGGCATATGGATCCATATATACATGTGAATACATACTAGATACACCACATAAACAAGATAAACAATGTGGAAATTACCATTTTGTTTGTCTTTCAGAAAATTCTAGAAAACCTCAAGATCATCAATGAGTAACTGACAGATATTTCCAAGTGAAAACGTTGACATCTATAGGACCCTGCCTGAGTGGTGAATAGTGTGTAGATGAAAATCAATGTAACTAAATCAATCATGTACCATCAAAAAATTTACATATAAAATTTTCCTCTGGGCTCTAGAATCTTGATTCTGGGTGGTACCAGGTTGCCCATGGGGAGAAAAAAAAAACTGTTCTACCAGAAAAATCTAATTTATACTTTGTTCTCCATTCATTTTGCACTTTTTTCCTGATGACCGTTTTTTATTAAATTATTTTATTTATTTACATTTCAAACGTTGCCCCCTTTCAAGTCTCCCCTTCCCTGAGTTATTTACACACCCCCAGCCTCTGAGAGAGTGCTCCCCCACCTGCCCATCCACCCCTACCTCACCCCTATCAACATCCCTCTTCCATAGGCTTCAAATTTTCACAGAAAACACATCCTTTCCCACTGAGGCCACACCAGTAAGTCCTCTGTCACGTATTGCTGGGGGCCATGATCCAGCCCATGTATGCTCCTTGGTTTTTGGCTTAGTCTCTGAGAGCTCTGAGGAGTCCAAGTTAGTTGCCACTGTTGTTCTTCCTATGGGAAAAACATCCCTTTCAGCTCCTTCAGTCCTTCCTCTAACTCTTCCTCTAACTCTATTGGTCCCAGACCTCAATCCAATAGTTGCCCGAAAGGATCTACATTTGTCTCAGTAAGTTGCTGGTAGAGCCTCTCAGAAGATAGGCATGCCAGGTCCCTGTCTACACAGACAATATGGCCTCAGTAATAGTGTCAGGATTTGGTGTGCACACATGGGTTGAATCCAGAGTCAGGTGGGTCACTGGATGGCCTTTCTTTCAGTCTCTGCTCTATTTTTGTCCCTGTGTTTTCTTTAGACAGGAACAATTCTGGATTAAAATTTTTGAAGATGGGTGGATGGTCCCATGCCTCAACTAGGGCCATGTCTATCTACTGGAGGTGGTCACTTCAGATTCTATCTCTCCACTGTTGGGCATTTTTGGCTACTGTCATCCCAATTGAGTCCTGGTAACCTCCCACATCTCTGGTGTCTGGAACTATCTAGAGGTTCCTCCTGCCTCCTAACCCCCACTGCTGCATATTTTGATTCATTCTTCTGGCCCTCTGTGTGTCCTTTTTGTTTCTCCCCATACCTGTTCCTCCCCTTCCCTTTCCCCTCCCTCACTCTTCTCCCTCCCCCCCCCCCCCCCCCGTTTCTTCCCTCCCTCTGCCACCCATGATTATTTTGTTCCCCTTCTAAGTCAGTTTCAGGTATCCACACTTGGGTCTTCCTTCTTGTTAAGCTTCCTACAGTCTAAGAGGTATATTATGGGTTACCTCACTCAGCTAGGGCCATCCATTTCACTTCAAAATTCCTGATGTCCTTGTTTTTAATAACTGAATAATATTATATAAATATGATATAAATGAACCATTGTATAAATGAACCACATTTTGCACTCTTAAGATTGAAGCATGTGGGATCCTACCGGAGAAGAAATTTAGTGCAGTGGATGAAGCTGTTCTTTAAAATGCTGCTTCTATAAGTCTGTGGATAATGGAATGAATGCATTCCATGAAGGAAAGGCAGTCATCACATGCTGTAGTTGATTTAAAGTGGTAATCTAATAGGCACGGGTATAAGGAGTGGAAAGCTGTCTAGAGAAGGCAGGGGCTGATGCCAATAACCAGACTCAAAAGATAAGAAAAGTCTACCAGCCATTTCCTGGTTAAGACCCATGCTTTCTTCCTGTAGCTGGCCTATAATGATTTGGTGAGCACACATAGGATGTAGTACTGATAGTACTACAGAATAGTACCATCAACTTGTCATTTTTACAGATTCTGCATGTAACCATTTTACCATGGAAGAGAGAAGATACCTCTGAAATGAAGGGCTTTATGCCCCTTTACTTCATAACCAATATAGCCTTTCAATCAGCTGATTGTATAGCATTTACATTGTAGAAGATATTAAATAGAATTAAGAATATTAAGTACATGATAGAATGGGTGTACAGGTTACATGCACATTCAATGCATTTATACAAAGCATTTGAACATCAGGAGATTTGGTATCATGGAAAAGACAGACCATAGAATCAGTGACTCAGGAATAGTGAGTGAGCATGCTGTAATTTCAACCAAGTTCTGTATAATGATCTCCTTTGCCCCCATAGTTACCTGGTTGTTGACCAGTTAGTTTGTAATCTTTCATATACTAAATACTTAACTGTTAAGAGATTTGGTCCCAGTAATAGATTACAGGGTTTTAAATCTTGGTTCTCATACTTACTATGTTATCTAAGAAAGACACTTAATCTCTGAAAAAAAAAAAAAAAACAAACAGAAAATCAGGTTTGTTGTCATTTACTAAATGAGGGTGATTATGATACCTTCTTAATAGGGCATGTTGTAAGGACTGAGGTAATACATGCAAAATTCTCAAGGAAATGCCTGATGTAAGGCATTAGGTTAAAAAAAAGCAAGTGTGTTTGGGATTACTGAGAAACTAGACAAATGAGTCAAATAGAAAGATAACAGGAGAAAATAAAACTCTGAATGTGATGATAGCTTGAGTGTAATATAGGAGTGAAAAAGAAGCCAAAAAGAAAATACAAAAATTAATATACTCTCCGAAAAAATTAAAGCATCAAACTTCAGCTAAGAAACCTCAAATAAAAGAGCATTCAGATGAAAATGTGCATCATAGAATAATAATTAAACTTAATCTCTAGCTCTTTATTAAAAAATATGGAGTATTTGTAAATTATCCAATTTTACTTCTTAAGATAATTTTAGTTCCTTTAAAGATTATCCACTTGAAAATAAAGTTTCAATTTGGGATATTTAGAAAAAAAAGCTGTGGTCTATAATTTATGTCATTAGTTTTCATTATGAACAGAAAAGATTGCTTCCTCTCCCTTTACTTAGTTGAAGCAGACATGGCCCTTCAAAACAGGGAGGTACCGAATAAGGTTGTAATGAGCAAGCCTGACTGAACAGCTTTAAATCCTTAGTCAACCCACATTGGCTTTGTAAATATTTGTCCCATGAAAATCAATGGGCATTTGAAAGTGCCAAACAAAACACTGCCTTGTATAAAGATCTACATAAAACATGGTTTTGCCAAGCAGAAGGAAAATCATATAGAACTGAAATACACAATTTCAATTCCAGTTTGAATAGTTAAGCTCATTGCGTGCCTTGGACAGTTCACAGGGTTTCCCAGTCCTTGCTCTCAACCTGTCTTTAAGAATTTGTTAGCTCTATAAAGAATAACGATTCTGCATCTAGGAGTAGCATTCTGGTATTGGCCTCATATATTTTCATCCTGGTAGTTTATGTCCCCTAATTTTAAGTTTCACACCACACATAATGAGGCTAGAAAATTCTTTCTGCATGAGAAACAATAGCACGATATTAACCTATCACAACTCATCTCTGTTAGAAATGTTCCAGTAAAGTATTTCCCATGTTTCTGCTCTCACTGAAAAACTAAAAATAAACAAATAAATAAATATTTTTGTATTGCAAGGTACATAATATCAGAGGTGATAGAGACAGTTAATTTATTCTGAATTTCCTTTTATTAAAATATTCTGAAACATCATCAGGATGGGGCTGGGATGGAGGCCTGCATTAGGACACTGGTACATTGCTTATTGATCACCTTCAAGTGATCAGACTCTTATCCTGGGGCTTAGTACAAGTCAACTGATCTCCAGGACTCTTTAAGAGGGCCATTAGCTGAGCTTCTCCCAGGTGTCTTCCAGATTTCAAGATTTTTTTTTTTAATTCTTCAAACCTAAGACAGGGATGTTACAGGTTCCCAAAGAAACTGATCAAGTCTAACCATTAATAAATGCTACTGCTTTCTTAAAATCAGAATATGTACAAAGATGAATAACCATTAAGGTAAGATATCTGAAAACCAAAATGTCTCCAGGGTTTTTCTGGATTAATTCAGTGAACACTTAGAATGTCCCTAGCCAACACCTGCCTGCAGACTTCCAGAGATCATGTGGAGCACATCTCTGCAATATGATTCCAAGTCTGACTCGGAGAAGACCTCTGGGTGACTTTTAAGTATTTCAGCTCTGGTTTCTTTGACACGGAATTTCCCTCTATAACTGAGATTGATCTCAAATTTAGAGCAATCCTCTTGCTTCTAGAATACCAGAATTACAATCGCAAACCAGAATACAAGGATAAAAGATTTCCTTGTGATACTGAGCATGGTGATACATTCTGTTATCTTAGGACTTGGGAGGTAGAGGCAGGAAACTTACTGGTTTGAAGCCAGCCTAGGCTACACGTGGCATCTTTTAAAAAAAAAATCAGAAAGGTTATTTTTTTTTCTGATCTCTTACAAGATATCTAGACTAAGCTCTGTTACATACAGCACTTAAGATAATGAGAGGACCGCATTCTTGTCTGCCAGCTCTGCAGACACCTTGCCTCTGACCTTCACAATAACCTATTTCTATTGGTATTTTTATGATTCTCATCAGTTCATTAATGCTGATGGTACACAGCAAGTATCAAAACTAGTAGTCTATAGAACCTTGTTTTTCTGTTATTATTGGTTGGGTTTTAATTATGATTTTGATTTTGTTTCTTGTATTTTGAGACAAGGTCTTCAGTTGTTTGCCAGGTTTGCCTGAAAGTTACTATACACCCCAGCACATCCTTAACTTTTGCTTTTATCTCTGTCTCCCAGGTGCTGGGATTCTAAGCCTTTGTCACCGCACCTGACTCAGAGTCTGTACCTTAATGTAGAGTTAATTGATGTCACTGATACCAGTCTTATTTGAATCCAGTTGTATTTTGGAAGATTCATTGGTTGGCAGCTTATTCTTAGGATAGTGCCCTCTACTTATTCCTCATTCATACTGAAATTAAGACAAGAATCTGAAATTAAGACAAGAATCTGAAAATAAAGACATTCCAGATGACTACATAGCATGATGTATATGGTGCTTTCTAAAATTCATATGCTACAAATCATTTCTGGATGTTGTTAAGATGCAAATTCTGATTCAGTACTGCAAAACAAGGTCTAAAGCATCTTCGGTCCTAATGATACTAGGTGAGGCTGAAGGACTATCGCATCTTAAACAGCAAGGGCATAAAGGACATAAA
Organism: Arvicanthis niloticus; assembly: GCF_011762505.2. NCBI lineage: Eukaryota > Metazoa > Chordata > Mammalia > Rodentia > Muridae > Arvicanthis > Arvicanthis niloticus. Next base: position 51,792,950 of record NC_047664.1, on the reverse strand, counting down.
TGTAAGCAGAGGTGACAGGAAGACTCAGCTGCACAGCACCCAATTAATTAAGTTTTGCATTTTCTAGGTTGTGTGAATGTTCTCTTGGGTGAAGTATGCACTATGATAGCAATCTTGTTAATCTCATTGGACTGTGTTTTAATGATCAAATTAGAAAGTGTGCTATGAGGTATAACAAACTAAAAGTGAAATAAGATAATGAGTAAAATATGGATCCTACCAAAATGAATCTCAGACCTTTTTAGTTCAAAGTTCCAGTGCCAACACTGACTTCAGATCTCTGTATAAATGCAGCTGTCGAGAATTCTTTTCTGTACTCTATGAACATATGATCCAGAGATCATAGTAAATTCAATGTATTTACTCACCCAGAAAATAAGATAAGACCCATAATTTCCCTTGCCCAGGAAGTCATTTTCACAAGTTCCCTATGAAATTTTACCCTGAGAGCATAATATTGCTTTCTCCCCGTAAGGATATCTTATCTCAATTTCATAACTGCCATCACTTCTTATGACTGGAGAGCATTTTAACAGCACTGCTTCCCCACACTATTGAAGTTTATTGCCAATGCTAGCCTTTTGTGGACCCTCCCCAAATCCTACTAACTAGTATTCTAATATAAGAAACTCATCAAGAAGGGCTGGTCCTGCCTGAAATCTTCAAGCCTTGGTTTTCTAATGGGCTTTTTCATCTGGTGAGAGGTTTGCTAGGATCTGGGAGTTCAGATAGTCAAAGTAAAATGCTACTTGTGCTGCCAACTCTTGGAAAAAATCATGGTTTATTGATATATGCACCCTTCCTCCTCTGAAATTCAATGATTTATTTTTTTATCCAGATATTTAACAAACATGAACTTTGTGGATCGTGCTGGGGAGAAAACGATATATTAACTCGATGGTATTATTACAAGACAGTTTTGTATACATGCTGCATTCAATTTTACGCTTCTATTCTTAGGTGTGTTAAATATCCCTTGTTTCTTTTGAAGCTTATTCAAAATAATATATGTATTATAGTATTTACAGTGAATAGTCGTCACAGACTTCTAAAACATGATGGTTTTTGTTTCCCATGAATCTCTTTATTTCATCCCTCATAGATCTGTGAGAGTCAGGGATTCTGATATATGTGTTACTGTTTATCCCATGCATACATGGTTAACAACATTGTAAAGAGTAAGAGTCCATCGCTTCAACTGATTTGATCAGGTGAAAACCTTATATTATTCTCCAACTGTCTGAATTTGAATCCTTAGCTATGTTCTGATGGGCTTAGGAGTTATCTAAAATTTCTGAGGTTGTATATATAACAAGGACCATTTCTAGCTTTAAAAATTATAATGATGTGTGAGAATTTATTTTAAAAAACAAATTTTAAGTGTCCTACCGTGTTATTTACACATCTCATCTCAACAAGACATTAGGCACTACAGAACTCATCATAATCCAGCATAATCTCATTTTAGCTGACTTTATCTCCCAAAATTCTATTTTCCTTAAAAAGTGTAACATTCTGAGAGGTTCCAGATGGACATGAATTTTTGAGAAACAAAATTCAACTCAAAGCAATGTCCATGTAGAAAAAAAAAATCTATGAGAGATTGAAAACCATAAGAAACTAACATAAAGAAGCTAAACAAAGCACACATTCTGTGATAATTCTGGGGCATGCTGTGGGTAGGCTGAGAGTACTTCCTGTCTTAAAGGGGCAGCCAGTGGCAGACCTAATTATTGTCATGAAGGAATGCATATGGTTTTGCAGAAATTTCCACTTTTCATGAGTCAGAAATCTGTTTTGGGTGACATATATGTTAAAATGATTGTTCTATAACTTTTTTATTTTGTTTTTTTTTTTTAATGAGAATTAGAAGGCATCCCCCTTAACCCAACAAGAATCCATTTGCAACATCAAAATTATGAAAGTGCAATTGTTAAGGAAACATTTCTGGCTAAGAACAGAATAGGAAGTCTCAAGATTGATTTTGATTTAACTGCTCTAGCGCAATTAGGCGTGGACAATTTTCTAAGACACTCTGGCAATGTTAACGAGCAGGCAAGGTATGGATTGCAAACGCTTAGTGTCATTGATTATGTTATTAGATTCTCATCCCAGCTTCCTAGCAGAGAACCTCCTTGCCAAATAGTCAATGAATATTTATTGATTAAATTAACAAACTAAATAATCTTATAGAGAAGACACATTGTTACACAATGAAGAACAAATACAGTAGCCTGAAAGGACTGAAGTAGCATTTCCAACTGGAAGTTATAATGGATCATATGATATTTTTTCTGGTATTTGAAGAGTTTCACAAGAACAACTATTCTGTTCATTCCCTAAATTCTTCAAGAGTAGTGTCATGTGTTATTAGTTTCATTTTTCAGATGAAGAAACTGAATCTCCTACCGCAACCTTCTCCTAGACTGTGTTATTATTATTATTTAGTACAAATAAGAATATGATGGATGGTCTACAGAAAGTGAAATGAAGGGCAGTGTTTCTAGCAAAGGAATATGCGCCACAAAGGCTTTAAGAGTATATCTGAGGCAGAATGAATAGAAAGTCTGAACCAAGGAGTTGGGTGAGGAAACAAAATCAGACTATGATAGGAAGAAAGTGTCCTTTATGTGAAGATTTCACAGCAAGACTCACTTAATGAAAGAACTCATACATTGCCTAGAGCTATTGTTTCTGTAACATAGAACTCAGAAAACCAGACCAGGGCCTGGGCCAATGGACAGGTACTCTACCCTTGGACTCCCATGCACTAGCTGAACACCTCTCCAGCTTTAATGTCCTTAACAGCAATGTGTCTTTCATATTAGCCACACATGGTACTGCTATAAAAGTTGAATGATATAAGGCATGTACTGTCTGTCTCTGGCATGTGGACAAGACTGTCCATTATAGTCCCAGAAGTGCATTTCTGGAGATGTTTGTTTTCATTATCCCTTAGGCAAAGGTCATCACCAAAGTGAAAATTGTTTGCCTTTCCTATGCTGCGTTTAACTCCTCTTGGTTCACGTTTGCCATCACAGCTAAAATGTAACTTGTATGAGATCAAGGACCGTGGTTTTGTCAGATCTGAGGAAGGGTACAAGGAATACTGATGAATGAAACTTCAAGCTTTATGATGCCATCTCTCTGCTCAGAAATGTTTTTACCTGTTTCCCTCAGAGTAGAAGCCTAAGTCATTATGATGGACTAAAAGAATGTAGAGGACTTTATAGAAGAAGCTTCAATAGTATGAACAAGAGCAAAAAAGCAACGTTTTTCACCCCAAAGTTCTATCAATACATTATTAGTGAACAGTGGACAACTAATTGGTCAACTATAAGATAAGATAGCCTGGACTACAACTAAAGATACACACTAAATATTGTATGCAGGGTTGGTAGAATGAGATCACTCATTATATAATAAGCATGCTGTTCGTATTGAAACTAAAATTTGTAACCCCAATATGTATTTAAAACCAGTTTTCAAACTGTATCTTGATCTCTTACAATCAGAAGAATTAATCTCACTTAACTGTAAGTCGACTTTTTGACTGAATACCAGCTCATCTAAAAGAAAATCTAAAAGATGTTTAATATTTTAAAAGTAGTTGAAGAGAAGTGTTAGTTTGAGGAAGAGGCATGATACCCTTGTATACAGGTCTGATTCATATGTGTGGATATCAAATAAAATTATTGTTAAAAGATAACTTTTAAGGAGCAATATTTGGTGGGGTGCCTAACGGCTGCTGAATCAAAGAGGGCTTAGCTGTCACTTTTTAAATTTGTTGTGGTTTCTGAGCCTTCTGCACATTTGTCTCAGCATTCACTGCCTAAGGAAGGAGAGTCATATCTAGCTAGCCAGGAGCTGTATGTACCTTATTTGAACCTCCTTGCCAGTGCAGGAAAGAGCAGAGGCTATTTTCTTATTTCTCTCCTGATACAAGTGAGATCAAAGAGGCTGTCGAAGGAGTCTACTTTTCCAGTCTTACAAACGAACAGTGGCAGAGTTCTGATTTAAGCTAATTACCTTTTTTACTCTGACACTGCAAGTCTTTGCACTGTGGCCTTTACTGTGCCCCGCCCCCATGTTGTCTTGCTTCTTTCCTGCTAATGATGCCTGTTTCAGAAATAGTGTATTCAATGATGTAGTCTTCACATGGTTTGTGGTGTAGTGAAGTGGCCCTTTAATCAGTGACCACATTAATGTATGAGAGGGGACTGCACTGTTTGCTAACTTGTATGGTCACAAACTGTGCCTTGTGAAGAAGGACATTTTAGAGCATACTAAGGCTTGAGAGCAGAAGGCTTTATGGCAGCTCCCACCAACTGGCAAGATCTTGTCACCCTAAATATATATATAAATATATATATATATATATATATATATATATATATATATATATATATCAGATAAAGCCTAACCTCCCATACAAGAGATTTCCCCTTATAAGACATTTTAGTAATTCATACATGGAAGGAACAAAATTTAGATTTCAGTGAGGAATCCTAAAAGATCTCAAGGCTGGATGGAGAACAGAGTGCTTGCCTAGTATGGGCAAGGTACTGCGCCTGATTCCTTATACCACACAGTGGCATGTTCATGCCATTCAAGGAGGAAGGGAAGGAAAGGCAGAAGAAGAGAGAGATGGATGGAGGGAAGGAAGAAAGGATGAAACAAACCAACAAGAAAAACTGACTTTTTGTTCTTCAGATAGTAGCTATTGTTCTTTAGCTAAACATGATTTCTCTAGTAAGTCAGGAAAGTACGAATAATTTGGAGTGCAGACTGAACATTCATAATTAGAAAAGCTGACATTTCAAAATTTCACATTAGCTACAAATGACTGTCATAGTCTACAAGCATCCAAAATATAAAATTCTTCTAGTCCCATGACTTTCAGATAACAGGCATTCACCTGGTGTTGGACTTGAAGACAGTGTCACTTTGGCTATCTTGTGTGTTGACATTTGCTCAGGAGAACTTAAAGTTATTACTGGTTACTCTACTGACTAAAGCCATTTTGCAATAGTTCACAGAGTCAAATTGACACAAAGGTTAACAAGCTCAGATGAATGAATAATTAATTGAGTCTGGAGTAGAGAGAAAGAATGAAAGCAAAAACAAGAAAGAGATAAATGCAAACATGGAACAATGGAGGGATACAATGAGGCAAGGAACAAGAAATAACAGGGAGAGTTTCCTAGGGAGATGAAGGTAGGGAGACAAAGAGGAAGACAAGAGAAGAGATTGAGAAGGAAACAGAGCAAGAGAAACAAGCATCAGGAGAAAGCATGGCCTGACAGATACCATAGTATTCACCATTGAAAACACCTGTCTTTAGTGGTCCTAAATGGAGTCAAATGTGTGCATCTGTATTGCTCTGGAAGCTTATTTCCCCGTAATTTGATTATATGCTGGTTGACACTTTCTTAGTTAACTAATAGAGAAATTCACTGTTTTATAACCAGGCAAAGCAACATAGGCCAATTAGGAAGACTAGCTTTGTGCTTCTGAAAATGAGACATAAAACAAAACACAAGTATCTCTCCTAATAGTCAGCCATGAATATTCATCTTCTTAATGGTGAATATCGGAGGATAGGCATAGGACTGAGTAACAAATGCAATTGTATGGACTGTTAGGGCTTTACAGTGAGTAGTATCTCCACAGTATGAACTCTGAGTTATTGTGTGCTATACCTTCAGTAACAGATTTGACAATATGCGGTGAATGAGGAGATATAGAGAGATAGAGACACAGAGACAGAATATATGTATAAGGAATATTTATTCATTCATTTAAAACTAAATATTTTGATAAATAGATTTGTAACTAGTAAAAAAATTCATGACCTACCCTGAGCACTCAAGCCACTGCTTGTGAATCAGTCTATCACTGATACCAAGGAGAACACAGATGAAATCACAGTCCCTCTAAACCTCCTGTGGTTTGGCCATAGATATTGATATAGAAAAAGACACTATATCCTTCAAAATAAGATTGATCATTTTCTTCTAATTGACATTCAAAGGCCACAAGCAAGCATTGTGTATAATTCACAAGCCTAAGTTAGAAGCTGAACAGGTAGTGAATGATGAAGTAGAATTCTTATCCCAAAGCAAACCACAAGAAATATTTGCTCTCCACTGTCCTGCAAAAAGAAGGAAGAAGAACATAATCTCATTATGATAAAATTGTTCTGCATTATCACTACAAGAACTTTTGGTTGGCTCTGACTGCATGGTCTATCACTCAGCATTGAAACTTTATTTATATACAATGGTATTCCTTGTATATCAGAAAAGACAGACAGTGAAAAATGACCACTTGCATATCAAACTCTTCATGGAGAAATCAACTTGAGAAGCTGATTTGTTATCTAGAATGAAAGAAACTTTGGTGTCAATATTTTATATGTATACATATATGTGTATATACATATATAATATATAATATGTAATATGTAATATATCCTTTGATAAGTAGAAAATGGGTATGATGCCTTCTTGTCTTATTTGATTAAGCATGACTCCAGTGCTCTCAAACTCAGTTTTTTAGCCAACTTGTTTTAAATGATGTTTTTTTTTTCTTTGTAATACCCACCCCAGTCTAATGAAAGAAGTCTATACCTAATCCCTGTTGTTTTCTGATATACTATATATTTTTTATATATTTATTATTTATTCTTTCTCTTTTATAACTTATAATCACAAACTATAAGAGTTTTTAATGCATTGTACTGGGATAGCAACTAGCAGGTACCAAAAAACCATTTGAATGAATTAATTAATGAACAAATAGAATTCCAAAAGAATCAAAGCTATCCAATGAAATCAATAATCTAACCATGCAATGTTTTAGGTGTTGGTGCAGAGGTTTGATACTTCAAAGCTCAGACTTTTCATGTAATCACCCCACACACAGTTATAGAAAGAAAATAACTTATAATATTTGTAAGTAAATATTTCAAATACCTTAGTAGATAAATGCTTATGGGATACATGCTAATTCATTTATGAGAGCATGTAGTCTTTGTGTGGATGAGGTCCTATGGCAATTTTCTGGCTGCCTTACCCTCCCTGATTTCCTAGTATAACTGCTGGAGAGCAGAGAGCCATCCCTAGGTCTTTCAGCACTGTTTCCATCACAGGAGCTTCACACTCAGCTACCCTTCAAGGATGTGGGGAGGAGCCGTGGGGAAATATATTATGCAAATTCTAAATGCATCTGCTAATTATAGCCCTGTGGATGGTGTCAGACTTCTTAACCAAAAAAGATACATAGTCTGATTTCATGCTTTGGTGGATACAGATTGAGCAATTTATATATCAGACACTGTGATAATGGTGGGAAACAGTAAACGGATAGGAAATGCACAGTTAAAAATTTAACTACGCATTTGGCTATAATTCCACAAAACCTATAGAAACTTGATTTTTTGTCCTATTTTGAATTAACTATACATTTATCTATCCCATTTTAATTTTTCTACTGAAGTTTTAGCCATACTCTCTTATATTGCTTTAATTGGTGTCCTGGCATCTAGAAATTTTAATGTATTTTCTTCTTCAATTACTGTAGGCTACTAAAAACTAACATGGTCCCACTCTGTATGAAATATCAAAGCTACATAGTAGTAAATTCTACTTACTTTTCTTCAAATTTCATGCTATTGGTCTCAGAAATTTTCCATGTGTAAATACAATAAACTTCACAATCCATTTCCTTTTAAACATATAACACAAGGCAACAAGTTTTTTTCTACTAATTCAGATATTGTCAATTTCTACAACTTTATGTGTCTATCTGGAGATTTGTGTGTCTGTATTACATCATTTCTCCTTAGCCTGAGCAATTTTCTTTATTATATCTTATTAGTGCAGGTCAATTAATTATGCATTGTTGCACCTCTGGCTTATCTGAAGACATATTTTCACCTTCATTTTTGAAACAACTGTGTTGATTGAGTATAGACATCTGGCTTGATGTTCTTTGGATTCAACCTGAGAACATCAAAGAGTCATTGCATCATCCAAACTGTACTGTATCTTACAATACACCATTCTCACAGCAGTGCTCCCTCATAAGTATTATTTCATTCATTTTTAATGGTATTATATTCTCATTGAGTTCCCTATGAATCTTCTTGAATTTGTCTTTCTTTAGGTTGAAAAAAATTGCTAATCTTCAACAAAGACTTCTAAGCAAATGTGAAAAATTTAGGCTATTATTTCTTAATGAAGCTCTTATCGCTCCTCATATTTGCTCTCTAGTCCTTCTTACATTCTTAGAATTTTGGGGAGGTCCCAAGACTCCCGAAAATTGTCTATTTTCTATTATCCCAACTTATGATTTAATTTTTAGCCATCTGTTCAAGCTTCATAAAGCATTCTTTAGCAATCCCTCAAGTGTTGGTAAGTCAAACTAAATAAAGATGATTTTGTACAATTAAAACATTTTTAATTAAATTATATCACATTACCCCTGCTCTTTCATCCCTCAAACTCCTCCTTTATCTCTTTCCTTCAGCTTTTTTCCAGGTCCCTCATTTTCTCTCAAACTAATAGCCATGTTTTAAAATTTTATTACACAAACATACACACACACACACAAAGAGAGAGAGACACACACAAAGAGGAGGAGAGACAGACACAGAGAGAGACAGAGAAAGACAGAGAGGGACAGAGAATGAGGTATACACACAAACACAACTTTATAAATACAACTTGCTTGGGTTTGATTTTGTTGTTTGTGTTGAATATGACTTCCAGACTGACCACTTTGTATTGGATAGCAAGTTAGGAGGATTATTGCTGGAGAGGCCAATTCTCCCACTCTCGGCAGTCATTAATTAATTCCCCGTAGTTCCTTGTCTAGGGAATGGACCCTGTGAGACTTTTTTCTTCTTCTGCATTAGCTTTTCTATTGCTATTGTCACTGTCCAGGCCTTGTGTAGGCGTCCAGTCGTAGGAAGCTCAGTCCTACAGCAAAATCCCCGATCCTCTGGCTCTTACAATCTTTTTATTTTAAATATTTTACTTTGCACCTTCTTGTTTCTGTCTGTTGCTTTAATTCCGTTCCTGAAAATTCCTTAATATTACAGTCATCATTTTCTTTAAAGTCATTTGTTATTAGTTCCACTGTCTGCGCCCACCTTAGGTCTGTTTCTATTCCTTCCCTTTCTCCCCTCTTTATTATGGGTCATCCATTGTCACCTCAACTGCATGCCAAGGGAGTCTCACAACATAACTGACACTCTTACCACATGATGTAGAGAGTTTGGTCTATCTTTAAATAGTACTTCATGTTATTCTAGAAGACATTCTATAGTGCAACTGAAAGTATCTCCAGCTTTTGTTCTATTTCCTGTTAAGATCAGTCAATTTGGGTTTTTATAGAATGGTCCTCACTCTAGGAAATTATTCTTCCTCCCATGTAGTCTTCCTGAGCTCACAGAGAATAACAGATGTCCTCAATGCAGGCGATGTATTTTCTTTTATCTTCTTTACTTTTAAGGGTGGGTCCATTTGGGTGAGTGGTATGTGTGCTTGTGTGTGTGTGTGTGTGTGTGTGTGTGTCTGTGTGTGTGTGTGTGTGTGTGTGTGTGTGTGTATCTGTGTATGTGACAGTACCAGAATTTCAAAACTGCTAGGCACCTGAGACTTCCGTTATTATGATTTTATTCTTAGCCCTTCAGTTGGCTTCTGCCTCATATACACATGACATGCCATCCTGAGCATGCATTTCCCAACCCTTACACAATAACCCACACATAACTCTCATGCAGGTTCCTGAAACACTCCTCATCATGCACAAAAATTACTTCTCTATTTACTTAAAAATTCTAGCCACTGATAAGCCTCACTCATGTCTAGATCTCAGTCAAGTGAGCTAGGACATCACTCTGAACCCTGTGGGGAGCATCCCACAATGCTCCCTTGGCTTTCTCTTCTCCTAAGCATCACCATTCTATACTGCTTATTCTTTGTGCTTAGGATAGTTTACCTTATATTATTTATCCAGTTATGAGTGTTTATAGTGACATTCAACATATCCAGTAATATTCATTAACCACTAAATGCAACATTCTTCAATATTATATGACAGTATGAAGATATATTTTAAAAATATAAGAATATGTTACTAATTATACTGCCTATGAGAGAAGGAAAGGGAAACCACAGGAACATATAAAAGTTCTACATGCTCTGCCTTATTGTATTAGGTATTCCTCTGGGAACAGTCATAGAACTCAAATTACATGGGCGAATGGACATGAACTAGACAAAAAAGGAAGACAAGCAAAATTCTAAAGTTTCCATGCAGATAACAGCAAAATAAAAGGCTCTGAGGCTGGAAGTAATGTGGTCTGTTCATATGGTTAAAAAAAAAAAAAAAAAAAAAAGGTCTATCATTCACTGGGTTCATATTACAGAACTGTCACTGGGTCAATAGTTCATTGTTATTCTACCTGATATCAGTAACTCTTTGAAGTAGACATTGTGGCTAGCTTATTTTCCTAAGGAGAAAAGTTGACACATAGAGAAATTAAGTAACTAACTAAGCCAAAGTCTATGCTGAGATACAACCTTGGACTGATTGTTTCCGGTGACTGAATAGCAAACCACTATATTTTTAAGAAGAAAACTGTAAAAGTATAGCTTTTCTCATGATCTGGTATCAGAGAAAGAAAGGAGAAGTAGAATAGGAAGAGAATTACCCATGCCTACATTCTGCTTTTTTTTCTTCCTGATTTTGCTCTCTCTCTCTCTCTCTCTCTCTCTCTCTCTCTCTCTCTCTCTCTCTCTCAAAAATACTTTTGTTGATTCTTTGGAAATTTCACTTCATGCACCCGAATCATACTCATTTTCCAATCCTATGTCTGCCCCCTAACGTTTGTGACCTCCCCTGCCAAAAAAATAAAATTAAAATTAAAAAAAGAGCAAATCCAATATGTGTTGTCTATATACTCACTGGAGCATGGTCAAACTCTCAGGACCTGTTCCTTAAATAGAAGAGAACTGTTGCATCCCTGCACCCACACAAGAAGCCACTAATTGTGGGCCATCAATTGTGGAGAGCTAACTTCAGTATCCTTATTATGCCTTTTAAAAGTTCTCTTAGATGGCTTCCTGTTTTGAGAAAGAAGGACATGGAAGGCTTCTGTAAAACTCCTACTCTCACCCAACCACCAACCCTCACAAAAACTAGAAGCCTAAATATCTGGCTTTTTAGTTGCTTTTAGAAGTTAACTTTTACTTCTTTGAAACCAAAATACCCGATAGATATAATTTAAAAGAAAAAAAGTTATTTTGGATGACAGTTTCAGGGGGTTTCATTCATGGGGAAAACATGGCAGAGCAGGTTAGATCACAGTGGCATATGCATATGGTAGAAACTTTACCTTAAAGCAAATCACAAAGCAGAGTGAGAGAGGAAGTTGCAAAGAAAGACAAGTCCAGTTGTCTGCCTGAATCTACCCAAAGAACAGCCTCAGCTAAGGGCTAGTCAATCAAAGTATGTCTATTGAGGCTGGCATTTTAACCTTAATACTCTAATATGAAATACAAAGATGTATTCCTAAAAGAGACATGTGAACTTGTAAAAAACATAAGTGCCTGGAGAGTAATGATCTCTCCAAGGCCATTTAGAACCAAATAGTAAGAAGTGGGGACTAAAATCTTAAAACTTCTTAAGCTTAATCTAAAGTAACAATTTGTTGATCTTACCAAATAATACAGGGACAACAGAGGTAACACTGACAGTTTCAAGTAGTTGGGGAGGGGGAATCTTCCCCTCCCCATATAAAGCATGAGCTTTAAAATATAATTCATGGGACAAAGAGGAAATCAAGCAACCAGGAAACATCTCGAATTTCTGTCAAAAATTCCGAGTCTGGCTAATTGCCAAGAAATTGTCTGAAGCTAAGGAGCTGTGGTAGAAGTTCCCTTGGGGTCTTCTGTCTCTTGCTACAGAAGGTTGGCAGGACATTGTTCCTCAACTTCATTGTCTCTTATCTATGACAGGGCATGGTGACATGCCAATATATGATGAACTGCTGGACCACTAGGGCTGGGAGAGAAAACAATGGAGAAGTCTTTCTCCACAGGTCAGATGGAGACAGGAAGGGAGAATTTGTCAGAGGAATGTAACCGAACTGTTTCAAAAGCAGACTGGAAATATAGATGTTGACCATTGGTGAAGGGCTTACTACAAAGAAGGATGTAGCGCATACCTTACCATGGCCGTAAGGAAACAGCAAAGACAGAGAGACAGCATGCCTGCCTGAGGATGGTATACAAAATCCTTTTGCCTCGGAGTTTCCAAAGGAAGGAGTGCCTAGGTGAAAAAGTTCTTCCAGAAATGTAGGAGGAAGTAAATCAACATACACTCTATATAAATCAGACTTAAAACATGAATTGATGTTGGTCTTTATATGCCCAATGTGAATTTATTAACCTTTTATTTTGTGCCAGATCCTCAGCTTTCTCTGAGGAAGTCAGTTGAGAAAGATGTTCCACACTAGCTAGTGTCCAGGCTAGACAGATGATTTGTAAGTTCTGACAAAGTCAGAAAGGATGACCTGGCCGGTGGGCAATACACTAGAGCAGTAAGGAGAGTGGGTGAAGGTGCCGTGGAGTGATGCAGCCTCGGATCGTGTGCAGACGTCAGGACATTGTTCCCAGACAGTATGAAGTTTTAAGAGCACTCTTAATCAGGAGGATGATCTGAGGTGCATATTCACCTCTTCATTCTCTCACTCCTGCAAATAACAGTTGTAGCCGGTATGTTCTCCTGGGGAGGTGGATCTCGAGGGTCAGGGTCAGGGTCAGGGTCAGGGCTTGCTTAAAATTCTAAGGTAGAAACAATAAAGTAGAGAAGAAACAAGAGCCATATTTGCCAGGTCCCCAGCACAAAAATAATATAACTTTAAATTTAACTGATGCTCTTGCTTTGCTTTAGATCAGATATCTTCCACACCGGTTTGACTTTTACAGTTCATTTTAGCAAGCAGATCCTTGCTATCAGGCATTTGGAATGGCTGAAATGATGCTGAATTGAACACAAGTGGGTTCCTGACATGACAAGTTGTCTCAGGCGCTTGTTAGCTTGCGTGCGGAGCCACCACTGATTTTCTGTCTTCTCCAACTGCCTGAAGTCATGGATGTGCTCCTGCGGCACCAGGCTCTATTCCTGAACACTTTGGAAACACACCTTGCTTTTTTTTTTTTGGAATGGCTTCACTTGAATAAGCTCCGTTCATTAATGTCACTGTGTGAAAAATGTGAAGGATTTCTACATATCCGGACTCCTCAATATATGCTAATGAGACTGCCTGTCAAGGCCATTGATTTTTCTCAATTTCAGGGAAGGCAAAAGTACTATCAGGTGATGGCTGTGTGTGTGATTTATGAGAGCATCTACCTCCTTTGTAATCAAAGCCTGGAGCAATGAGAAAGAAAAGAAGATTGAGTTGTGGGGCCCTTAACTCTGGTTTGGATATTGAAATTTCGACTCAAGCAACATTTTCCCAGTTGTATTTGTTTTGCTTTTGATCCGAGATCCAAACTAAGCCACCAAATTTTACCCTTGTCATCCACTGAGAATCCTTTCATTCTGTTTTTGTTTGCTAATCTGCACCTTTAGTGCAACATATGACGCTTACGTAAAAAGTAAATAAGGAAACCAACTTTAGGGGCCCTAACCGGCTGTCTGTGAGTGCCTGAGCTAGCAGCTAGCTGGCTGTCCCCCCATCCTGCCTGTCCAGCTTCCCTGGTGACCCCTGCCGTCATGTGAGTCCTTCTGTGCAGAAGGCACTAACAGAACCGATCATGTATTTTCTAGGTTTCCTCTACGCCCAGAACAACACCAAGCGCAGCATTAAAGAGCGTCTCATGAAGCTCTTGCCCTGCTCAGCTGCCAAAACATCGTCTCCTGCTATTCAAAGCAAGTTTCCTTTTCTTTTTGCCCCTAAATTGTTTGCTTTACTTGTTTAGGTCGGCACGCACTGCAATTTCTGTTTCTCAAAAGAATCGATATATCATCTCCTGCAAAGCAATGTCTATTTACAGCTCGTGTTTATCTGAAACACAGAACTATAAGCAACAGGCGTTTTTCATTTAGCAGGCTGAAAGCTCGGTGTCAGAAACAGAGGCCCCTGCTTCCTGAAACTGACGCATTTCAGTTTCATCTGAAGCTTGGGGACAAGCATAGAAGACTGTTCGCTTAAAATAGTTGCACTGCAGCTGACAATTTGAGCTATGTTATTTTACAAGTTTCTTGTTTTCTAGTTGCAACAGAAAATGTCCATATTTATGGAGTGCCATGTGGTGTTTTGGTACATACATATTCTGCATAATGTTCAGATGGATAAACATATCCACATCCTCAAACATTTATCTTTTCTTTGATACAAATTATCCAAAACCCCCTACTTCTGGCTTTTCTGGGATACATGATATATTATAGTCACCAATGGCCACTCTGAGATACAACTGAAGCCTTATCTTGCTATAACTTAGTAACCAGTTATTAACCTTCCTTCCTCACTCCTCATTCACAGCTATGCTCCTCACTTCCTGGTACCCACTATTATATTCTCAACTTCTATGAAATCAACTTCTAAAACTCCTTTACATAAGTAAGAGATGATGCAGTGTTTTGCATTCTGTGTCTGGCCTCTTTCACTTAATAATGTCCTGTTCCAGCCATGTTATACACAGGACAAGAATTTATTCTTTTCCAGGCTTTCTTTTCATTCACTGGATCACCCACTAGGTTAATTCCTTTGCTTGACTATGGCAACTAGTTCTACAAGGAAGTACAGGTGTCTCCTTAACAAATCAATTACATTTACTGTGAACATAGACCTAGGAGAAGGATTGCTAGATCATATGACATACATATATACCTAACTTCTATTATCACTTCGTGAATTTTTTTTAAAATTGTGACTTCCTTTACCTTTGTTTATCCCTCTGCACACACTGGACAAAGTTCTCCAGAAAAACAGAACAAATACAATTATATGAACATATATGTACATATATATGTACACATATATATGTTATTACATACATACATTATCTGTATATATGTATTTTCCTATACCACATACTTATGTGTAAACCCATACACCTAAATACAATTATGCTGGCTTATAGGACAGTGGCAATGAGTAGATTGAAAAGTTAGGCAGCATTTGATGTTGTAGGATAGAGTCAGGACTCTTCTCGAGGAAGCCTCGTGTTTGTTTAACACCTTGCCTCGTTGCCTGAGACACACTCACTATATCCAAAGTAATCTATAATGAACTTGTAGTCTGCCAATTATAGACATCACCACTTTTATGCACTACCTCCACATCAACATTTAGATTTGAGATTTATTAAATAACTAAGCGTTCTAGGTTAGCCAGGCTGACACATGAAACTAACACACTGGCCTACCTTCTCACTCATTTCAACTATGTGGCATCCTTGTGTAGTAGAAACTAGAAAGCTCCTAAAGAGAGAACATCAGTTAACATCAGCTTTTTTCCAAAGATAGTAAATGTCACTGACGGGATTTATAAGTGGTCTGTGTACAAAATAAATGTTTACAATAATTTAATTCCAAGCATCAAACAACTCCTAGAATCAGACAAGAGAAG
The DNA here is from genome assembly GCF_011762505.2 of Arvicanthis niloticus. Lineage (NCBI taxonomy): Eukaryota > Metazoa > Chordata > Mammalia > Rodentia > Muridae > Arvicanthis > Arvicanthis niloticus. Next base: position 51,777,295 of record NC_047664.1, on the reverse strand, counting down.
ATCAACTTTCCTACGAAGGAAATAGAACATTAAAAATCTGAGGAAACAATCCTCATTTGTCGTGGGTCTAGAGACAGTATACCAACCGACCTTCTTTATATTCTGCCATATCATTGTGTAGAAACCATTGATTCAATTGGTGATTTAAAATGTAAATATTGTAACTCTCTATGAAACAAATAGAGAAAATATGGAAAGAACTTTTAAAGGAAGTATATTAAGTCCAACATTTAGAATTTAAAAACAAACAAAAACAGTTATTTTGAACATTGCTATCTTACACTAGTATGATCTAGTAGGCATATATGCCCGTTTAGTGAGTACTTGTCATAAGACAACCAAAATGGACCTTGTGTTGAGAACAATAAACAAACCACATTTCAAAATACAGAGCAAAATCCAAAACAGGAAACACAGAGATATCTACTCAACTAGATCTTGTTACATTCTTTATGGGAAAAAGTAACAATAAAAGAAATGATTTTTCCAGGTAGAAACTCTGTTCAGGGAATCATTAAAATTATTATTAAGGTGAATTGTTTTAATTTTTCTTTCATCTTACATACACATGAACACTTACAAATGTATGACAGTTCACGAATAAGACATTGCATGTCAGCAACAAGCCACAAGGCTGTAATACAGAGGGATGAAAAGCAGTAATCCGACACGATGCTGAAGCTTCAGGGTTGATGACCTCTGCTTGTCAGGGACAGCTGGCTATTAGAGAAATTGCTTTTCTCCTTCCAATGTAGAGTCAACATCGCCAATTTACCTGATATTTGCTGAAAAGGTAGTCATTTATATCATGTAGACATTTAAAATGCGTCAAATGAGTCTCCATAGTTGCTTAGTTAAGAACAAATTGTCAGATTTTGTTAGTGTTTTCTCTGTACCAATATCTAGCAAAAATGTATTTACAGAGGACACAAATCAATTTAACTCTGTCCTACCTTAAAACGATGTTTCTTGAGATAACGACCAAGCAGAAAAATGTTCTAAATACAAATAATAATAATAATAACAAAAATCTCATATTTGCTACATTTTTAATATCCTCATCCATCACAGAAATACAAATTAAAGTTACATTAAGACTTGATTTCATGTCATTCAGGATGGTTTTCAGAAATAAAATATAGTAACTAATTCTGGTAAGCAAAAATACCCTTATATATCCACTGATGGGAATGTAAATCCATCCCAGTACTTTGGATACTATTGTGATGATTCCTCAAGAATTTACAAGCAGAGCTATTCAGTGGCTCAGCAAACACACTTCTGGGTATACACCCAAAGGATTTTAGGCAAACAAGTCACAGGGGTACACGTACATTCACGTTTTTACAGAACTATTCAGAATAGTTGAGTTATGCTTTCAACTTAGGTGTCCATCAACAGATGAGTGAAGAAAACATCCCATGTATAATAGAGTTCTACTCAACTATAATGAAAAAAATGTATATAATTTGTTAAAAATGTCTGGACTATGAGATTATCATAGAAAACAAGCTGGATACAGAAAGACAAATATTGCACATTTTCTCTAACTGGTGGTTTCTGGATATTATAAAGATACATATTGCCACATATAATACATAGTTGTGGTATATATATATATATATATATATATATATATATATATATATAGCTATCTACATGTTATACTTGAAATAAACTTCTTGTGAGACTTCAGACTATATAAAATTAGTATCTACCAATATTTAAAAACTAGAAACCAGCTGTTGTTTACATCGTGCTAGAGATATAAGGTGATTTGTAGACCCTATCCATCTTCAGATGTAAAAGTCTCTGTCCAGTAGCAATCATTTTCATGCATCCAGCTATCACAAGAAAGCACGTTATGTAGGAGTGTGTACTTGGAAAAGAAAACGATGAATTCCATTGTTATGTTAGCCAAATAATCATATTACCACTCCTTTGTGGACTAGATTCTAGCAATTGTGGACAATGTAAAAATAAACCATATGAATATGGGGGGAGAGGTAGAAAAGTCAAACAAAAAGCAGATAAACAGAGGTCTCTAGGCTCCCAGAAGAAAGGTATACATAGCCCATGTATGGGCTTTGAGAAAGTGCAGATTAGTCTTGACTGAATTCAGTGGTTCTAAGCCTGATTGATCTCTGAGTGGCAGAAGGAGTGTGCGCTACATGACCTCATGAGGCTTCCAATGCTGTGTGTCTGATAGCTTCCTATAGAAAAGCTTACACTTTTGCTGAGCCATGAAGTACTTGAAGCCCTAAATTAGAAAATTTAAAACTTGAAGGGTCATGGAAAGTATCTATATGATCTCTCCATTTAGTACAAAAAAAGAATCACTTGTTCTCAACAGAGAGCAGCATTGCTCTTGGAAATTGTTTGAGGCTGTTAACATCTTTAGCATTTTGCAGTGAGCCTGAAGAAGCCTGTCTATGAACATGTCTGTGATAGCCCCACCCTGAAAGCAAGACACAGTGGGGCTGCCTCTTCTTCTTTATCACTGCCTGTTCTTCAACACCACCCTCTTCATCCCTCCTTTCTTCACCTTCTGTCACTTCTTCAGTGCAGACTTGACATATTATTCCTGCCGTGCCTTAAAAGAAGTAGCACACGGTAAAGTGTTTTATGAAAGACCATATGTTGGAAAGTGGATGGCATCTTAAATGTAAATAAAATAAAATAAAATAAAATAAAATAAGAAAAAAAAAAGAAAGACCATATGCTTTCAAGTGTTTGGAGACAAAATATTTAATAAAAGGTACAACTCCCAACTCACAAAATTAACATTTTAAGCACATTTCTTGACTCTGATGGTTGAGAAACTGCTAAACAGAAGTCCAGAATTCCAGCTACCACTGCGAAGTTTTAAAGAGCAGTGGATGACTCTAAGAGAAAGAAGTAACCAGTTCAGGCCATGCTCGATGTCCTTCTCCACTCAAGCCATGTGATAGTAACTGAAAATTAGAAATCGATGTGACTTCGTGCTCATTCACTTAAGATGTAGAGTCCTTCCTGGTGTGAATAACTTCTGAACAAGAGTACGAAATGAGGTAAGGGTAGAGGTGAGGAACAGCTATCTACTAAAATAAGTATTGTCTTATTCAAGTTTTGCGTTCACCCCACTATCCCCTGACTACCCAATTCCTTACTGATGGTTGAGTATCCATACCAGGCTATTGAGGAAACATAGTCAAATGTAGCAACCCAATTGCCTCACTCGGCTGTGAGTCCAGGAGCCCCCTGTCACTTGCCTGACATCATCAGCTACTTACTTTCTGAAGTTGCTCTCTCTTCCCTTGTTGCTTCCCCACCCTCTGGCCTACTGGTCACCGAACTGCTGTCAGTTTTCTCTCTAAGATGTAAACTCAGTTCTCTAAATCTTGTGCTATAGCACTCTTTGGTGCACTTCATTCTTCCAACAATAACTTAAAGACATAGATGGACAGCAGCATCCTGGAACATACTGGGTTCTTGTTGTGATCATTAGGAAAGAAATTTCTGGGATGTTTTGACCCACGGTTTCCTTACTTAATCTTTATTCACAATACTGTCTTTGTTTTATTTACAGAATTTATATGAAACATGTACAATACTCTAAGAAATGACTTCTTTTAGAGTTATATGTTTCTTGGCTCTAATTTTGGGAGGGTAGAAATAACATGAAAACAAAGATAAATCCCTCTTGATGGAATAAGTATTAAGAAGGAAGTAAATGCGTCGGTTTGCTTTTAAAAGTGGATGTGAGCAAGGAGAGTATATGGGCTGGGTTAAGGCAAGCATCAGTAATAAAGCAATATCTGAGAGCCTGAAAAAGAACCTCGTTTGTAGAGGGAAGGAGCATAGAGCACTGGAAACTCAGAAAGCTCTCTGTTATCTGAAAATTTTGTTAATATGATTATTAGTATTAGTACAGGATTAAATCAAGTAGTTCACACATAACACTTAATACATGAACCACAATCAGAATAAATAAATGACAAATTTTAACTCAGCTAATATCATCTGAAAACATGACTATTTGTCACATATAATATCTAAAATTTATTGGCACAAAAAAAGAGAAATCTTCATCAATAGCAGAGCTAGGTTTCCAGATTAAAAAAAAAAAAAAAACAAAAAACATACAACTATGTTTCTGATAATTTGCAGGGAGATCTGTCTTCATCACCTCTGGCATCTGCTGAAAAGGCCTCTAAAAATTTGACCATAGTTGATTTATTCGTAGGTCTTCAAATTTAAAAGAAATCTTGGAAAGCTGTGAGTCTGGACTCCTGCTTCCAGGAATATAGGTTGTACATCTTCAGCTCTGTCCGTGTTTCCTCTCTGATCCCGTTTGATTTCTTCCTATTGGCTAGACAAAATGAGAAACCAGAACATCAAAGTGTGTGTTAATATTGCTTATAAAAGTCAACTTCTTTACTCAAAGCACTAATGATAGGAAGAGAGTAGAGCCAGGGAAACATGTAAAGATATTATGCCTAAATTCTGTATAGTTGGTTATCTTTACAACCTTTGAATTCTCAAAGTAACATGATTTTTCATAATATTTATTCCTAATACCAAAACATGACAACTAACATGCATATGATTGTGAATAAATGCATATTTATACAATTAAGGAATATGATGGCCCACATCACCTATGGTTTAGTATGAAAAAATTACTTCCAGCATCACAAATATAGACAGAAATTGCTTTTTTCCTCCAAAACCAAAATACTGCCAAAGCCTGTGGCTGTTTCTTAAATAAATAACTGAGTCATTTATTTTACCTCAAAAATAGCAATCATTTTCCTATTTATTCAAATGATGTTATAATAACTGACAGGGCACTTACTGATAACAGCTAGGAACTCATACAAAAGAGAAAGCTTTAAGTATATATATACATATATATTATATATGTTATATATATATTATATATATAATATATAATATATATGTTAATATATAATATATATAATATATATTATATATATTATATATATATATAATATATATATATATATATATATATATATATAGTTTAAATTGGATCAAAATAGCATCTGCTTAGTATTGTCTTAATATTTCTAGTCAGTAAAAGTACTTTATTTACTAAATTAATGGTTTGGTCCATAATTTGTATTGACTTAAGAAGTCATAAAGAACAGATGAGACAAGATCATCATTAAACTAGAGTACTCATAACTGATAACCCACCAGCAGCACATTGGCACGAATCATTACAAGGCACTATTTCCTAACTATATTAAGATTTTTGGTATCAAATACAGCTTAAGATTTCAGGAAGTCTTATTTTTCCCCGGTGACATATTGATCATGGGAAATTTCACGTGGCCAGGTTGACAGAGACCTCAACAGTATTTTTGCTGTTGGTGGATTTGTTTTCAAAAGGAAGCTTTAATTGCCAGCATTATGACATTTAAAAAGATAACATCAATCCCCAAGAAACTTTTTTTAAAAGCTTGCCTTCTCACAAGTAACCAAGTTCATGGGACATCTTTCATGGTAGATTTGGCTAAAATCTCCAAATCAGGCAGATAGTAGAGAAAGTTGATAGAGGATCTGAGAAATGATCCAGGAAATTCTGTAAGCTTTATTTTTAGCTATTAGAAGGTAGGTGGATTTCACTGCATTTATGAACCAGAGAATTACAATGAAATTCACAGATATTAAACTTATTTTTGAAATATCTAGCATATACACTAAATCTAATGCTGTTCTGACTTCTACACAGATCAGCATACCAACTTACTATAACATACATAATCATGCAAGATTGGCACTACTCTACGGAATAGGACACTTAGGTATAAGAAATGAATTTCCTTGCTTGATTCCACTAACAGAAAGAGACAGACAAGGGTCTTAGTCTGTGGTTTTACTCCACAGTCTACACATTTTATTTATTATCTAGTTGTGTTCAATATTTTGACAAATATATGCAATGTCAACTTTAGGGAAGTAAGATCTTTTTCTCCATTTACTTTCTTGAAACAAGCTCATGAGACCAATTTATCTGGAGATGTGGTGATGGGCCAGGAAATAAAAGTTTTGTCTTTCTGAGACAATATGATTAAAAAAAAACTGTTACCAGGTCTTCTTCATCTAGAATCACAGAGTCCACTGAGATAACATCTCTCGTTTTTGATGAAGAGTAATCATGGATATTTTAGAGCTACGTGGAATTTCATTTTTTTCGCTTGATATCTGAGCATCAATGAAATGCCATATAGGAAACAAGAGACGTTTCTTTTAGATCTAGTGTAAAACCAATTGGCACTACTATTTACTTATTGGTGACAGATGTTGCTAATTATATTTGTCTTCTACCTTTCTTGTGACTGTTTACAGGCTTACCTTTCTTCTGAAAAATCATATTTCATCATCATAAAATACTTTTCAAATAACAAATGTCAAGGGTAGTTTAAGAAGGGAATAAGTGGGAGAGGGAGAAGGAGAAAGAGAAGGAGAGAGAAACACATAGAGAGTTTAAGTTTAACAGACTTACCCAAAATCACATAGGTATCCATAGGTATTTAATAGTCCAATGGAAAAATATAGAACATTCCTTGTTCTGGAACATTGTATATCTACAAAGAATCTTGATTAAATAGTGATATAAACCAGCCATAGGAAAAGAGCTGTGGGGATGTGTAGTTTATTTCATTTCATAGTGGTAGAGTTATAGAGCACTATATTATAGATAATAGTACTAAAACAAAGGGAAGTGACAGAGCCCCTCACCCCAGTCTGAAGACTACCATTACAGTGAAATAAACACATGTCAAGATCAACCAGGTACAATAATTAGAAATAAAATGATGTAAGAGGCATTACTCAAAAGAATTAGCACCGAGAGTGTCATAATGTATATTAGCTTATTTGGCTCAAACATGGATTTATGACTGATATGCCACAGAAACTTTATAATGTTTTAATCTTTTATTGATTACTTTATCTATAATATGGACATTACAGTGATAAATATTCTTTGGGCATGCTCAGAGGGTTAACAGTGAGGGTTTTACTTATGACTGTTTTGTTAGTGGATAACTGTACTGTTGTTCGACCACCACCACAGCTATCACAGGCACTGTTGTCAGTTAGATAAGGCTGAGTAACCCCAGGTGTATTGAATGGAAGGTAGTGTGTCTGCGGAGCCCTTTGGAGAAGAGACATCACTTCATCAGAAGAGATAAAGCAGCTGCATAAAAGGAGAAGCTTAACATAGTCTGGTAGGGGTGGGCCAAAATGTGAGGGATAGGAAAGAAAAGAGAACAGAAAAGTTAGCCAGAAACCTGCCATAAAAGTCTATGCAAGAAACGGTCTCACTGTACCCTCTATAGCATGACACAGCAATTATAGTTATTATTAACTTCAAGATTCTGAGATCGGAACAGTTATAGTCTTACTCTACTTAAAAAGGAAAACTAAAGTGAAAATAAAAATTTAATTATTAATTAGCAATCTCACACTTATTCCATGTTGAAGTAGTTTGCTTCATAATGTCAGAACTCAGGGAGTATACCCTGGACTGGACTGGACTGCCTACAAGAAATGACAAAAGTCTAACCAACAGCGGAGAGTAGCAGAAGGGTAAACTCAAGTGGCCTTTGTACATCAGAAATACTGGGAAACAATTGGTGTTGCTGAGTGAATAGTAGAAAAGAGATTTCACCAAAGGACCATGGTAGAATTCACCAAGATAAGAAATACAGGAAAAAAAAAGTGAGATGAGTTCAAGAGGATAGTAGCATTATATCAGACCTCATAAGATGTCAGAAGAAAACATATAATCCTTGAAAAATATAAGCAAGCTTGAAATAGGCTTTATTGTTAATTAGTACGACTTTTTTCTTTTGGGGGTGGTTGCCTATTTGATGAAATTTAAAAATTTTTGGTTTTCTACTTTTTATGACTGTTATTTTGAATCAATTTTGTCAGCCTAATACACATATAGTAATACAATGAAAAAAAATCTTTATACAAATGTTGGGTCTGGTTCGCCACAATCTTAATTTTATCAGTACTGGGATACTGTTCACCTGTGTAGCTAACAAGAGTTCTTACAAACTATTTTCCATCTGCATTGACCTAAGAAGTAAAATTCAGCCTAAATAAGAGTCCAGTCAATAAGGCTGGATTCTGCCAGCTTCCTTTAGACACTGAAATGGGAAGTGAATACTTCAAACAGACTCAATTTTCCACTCCACCAGGTATATAAAATACAGACTACGGCTACATTATCTGCTTCGATTGCAGGGTTAAAGCTTAGCTGCTTACTTTCAAATTGCCTTCTTGCCAAAGGATTTAGAGTAGCAGGGTTGATGGGCAGCCTCCCTTCAAAAAACATTGGCCCAACTTTGCCTGCAAAGTTTCATTATAAAGATAGAAGATAAGACAAGTTGTGAAGATGAACTTTCCAGGAAAGCCTTATTCATCTTCTAGTATATACAGTTCCATCTGAAACCTTGTCTGGAAGAACAATTCCATGCTGGCTTATAGATTTAGCTTCCCGAGTTATTTCTGCTTTAAAGTAGACATATCTCTACTGGGTATTCTGGAGGCAATAATAAGCACATGTGGTTTACTTCAATTACAACTTAAAATAATTAATGTTTTACATGGGTTAAAAGTTTCAATGGCAAGATTGTGTTATAAAAACAGAAAGCATGTTTGGATACCTAAAGATGGACCTTGCACTGTGCAATATCTTGTAACCTTTAAAATTTACTTAATGGCAGTTACTGTTCAATCGTTATCATCATCAATATATGGATGAGAAACTCAATATTGCCATTTTTGGTGAATTTCCCTAAATTATACAAGAACTACATAGCAACAAAGATGGAACTCAAGCCAAGGTCATTTAATTGTATGACAAAAAATCTATATTGAAATCTACTACATGGCAGGTATCTTCCTAGCTGAAAAGGATAGATCCACAAATAAAACCATTTCATGATCAAGTGACTAATGGAGAAGGTCAGGGACTATGATTTGTACCTTCATAGTATCCTTCTAACGCATAGTTTAAAATAATTAACAAACAACATTTCATTTCAACTTCCTGCCAACAGTGTGCAAATGCTTTCATTAGAGACTTTATTGCTCTACCCAAGTTGACACAGCTAAAAGTCAGAAGTCAGCTGTTCCATATCCCTCATTCTTGTAGAGGCTAGAAATATGCTTCACTTAGTAAGTAGGCAAGAAAATGAATTCTGCCATCTATTGATCGATTAATATCTACCAGTGAGTATTTTAAATATTCTTTCAAAACAATTTTGTAAAGTTAACACAAATATTCTCCAGTTTATAGATTTTCTTAAAGGTGAGGCTCTGAAAGGTTAAATATTTTCTTCAGTGACAGAATTGTGAAATAGATCCAGAGGAAACATCATAGAATTTTTGTGCTAACTGCACGATTTCCTAGAGGTAATGTGGGCATAGTTCTAGTCACTGTGTTGAGGAAGACACTAGACTTTAATGTTAAAAACAGAGTACAACAAATAACAACAAATCACATTATCTCTCAAATCTTTATTAGATGCCAAATGCACATAAAATATGACATTCTATTTAGTATGTTCAGGCACACAATCCTCTTAAGGACTACTTTATGTCAATCTTATGTCGTTAAATATATGAAGAACAAATCCATACTGAGTTTTGTAAAGTTTTACCTGGTCATATAATAAATTTCTAGTTTTTGTTTGAACTTTACAATATTATATTTTCTAAAACAGAAAACTAGCTCAAACATTGGAGGAATACAATTTATTCTCAATTTATTTAATACTTCATTCTAAACATAGCAATGATTGATATGCATAACATTACAATGTTAATGCTATAAGTGTATCAATTCCATGATATCACCTCCTACAGTGCAAAGACATTACCCCTACCAACATCAACCAACCTTTCTCAGCAATTTCCTAGAGGATTTTCTTACATTTCTAGGCCATAAATTTCATCAGTTTCTGTCTACTCTTAATGATAACTACTGAACCACCCACTACATTTAAAAAAAAATAAATTTTCTCTTAAGTTTTTTTCTTATGTCTTATAAATGTACATTTTAAAATGATACTCTAAAAGGTCATTTTTTTTCTATTACCTTCTTGAATAAAATTAGTAGTAGGAAGTCTTTTCCTAGAGATTAAGGATTAATATTTTCTGGTTATTTCATGTAATACAACTTTGTCCTTCCCCAACAATGTTTTCTCTTGGTTTTCAGACAATTTGATGCCAATCCTAGACTTAAGAATTTTAGGGTCAGAGTTTTAGGGATTAAGTCTTAACTGAGTATCTTCCATTTCTATATCATTAACAAATTAGATCATTCCTTCCAAAAAATTTTATGTATAGAAACAAGACAATAATACTTAGAATACTTACAATATTTAGATGCAACAATGAAAATCGAATAATTTTGCTTACTGTAAAAAGCCACTTTGTGGTTTTCTAACCATGTCCTTGTCCTTTTGTATATGATGCTACATGAATTCAGAAGGTTATTGAAAACCAATGATACAGGGTGAAAACATTCTTATTGCTAATAGATATTGTGACCGCCACTTGGCATAATACTACAGCAAGAGTCAAACAAAGTTTTTAAGCCTAGTTCTGTCACTGGTAGCTTTTAATGTTTAATACCTGAAGGTAAGGCTTTTTATTTCCATAGGAAATCACAAGAATAAGGCTTGATTTCAGGAAACTCTCACTTCCAATATAATTGTTATCTTCTGATTAGAGTCCTTGCTACAACTTTTATGACTCTTCAAGGATATATATTTCTACATAAGTGTGGTATCACTTCCCTCTCTTCTCTGGATGAAAAAGCAGCAGAATAATTAATTCCATTTGAGAGGCCAAAGCTACTCCATTCACAGTCTTGCTTCAGAACCTTGACCTGTTGGCTTTACTTACACAGTGATTCAATTAGATGCTTGCCGGAATGGCGACCCTTTCAGTTGCTCCCATTTTCTATAAAACCTTGTCCCATGAGAGTTCGAGGCTTCTTTGCCAAACCATCCTGCTATGTCAGGGTCAGCAGTGAGTAAGCTTAACCTGGAGCTTGTAAATAAAGACCCTAGTGTGATTACATTGGAGTGAGTTGGCTCCTGACTGGTCTCTTGGAACTCACAAACAAAGCACAACACACAAACCCAGGAACCTTGACCATTGTCAAATTGCTTAGATTCTTTCTATGTGTCTGTGTCTTCATCAATAAATCTGGAATGCAGCATCAATAGAATTGTCTTAAAGTTCATAAGCTGATCAAAGTAAATTACTTAGACACAGCAAATTACCTAAGTGTGGATTGGGCGTTATTAGATTTTTAGGACAACCAGGGGCAAGTCTGTCACAATTCAAGAGCAACTCGTTTTTCAAAGCATTCTTTACCTTTTCGAGAATTTCATACATGCATATTGTATGTTTTGATAAACTTAGCTCCTATTCTTTCCCCTACAAAAAAAAAAACACCCTGCCAACTCCTCTTACCACTTCTCCTGACTTCATGCTCTCTCTCTCTCTCTCTCTCTCTCTCTCTCTCTCTCTCTCTCTCTCTCTCTCTCTCTCTCTCCCACTCTTCCTCTCTCTCATCCCATGCTCTCAATACCCACTAAATGCACTTAGTGCTGTCATCATCTGCATGGGTAGGGGGCCATCTGAGAGGTCATGAACAACATCTCAGGGCTCTTATCCCTGGGGAAATAAAAAAAAAAAAAAAAAAAAAAAAAAAAAAAAAAAAAAACCTGGCATTATCTCTCTGAGCAGCTGTCAGTTATTAGTAGGCTTTTAGATAGGAGCAGAAGTTTTTGAATCCCTCCCCCGTCTATGGTTGGAATTTGAAAGGCCTTGTCCTCTTCAGGTCTTGTGGATCCAGTCACAACTGCACAGAATTCACATGTACATTAGGACTGTCAGGACCAGTGAATACTGTTTCTCTGAAGATACCAAGTTCTTCTGGTCCTTTAGCATTATTTTGTCCCCTCTTCTGTGTTGACACCTGAAGAAGCAGCTGTAATATAAACATGCCACTTGGACCTAAGCAGTCCGTACCTACTGTTATGGCATTTTTAACCGAGTGAACTGATCTAGGCCAAACTTCTTCCTCTCTCTATGTATCAATACTTTAAAAAAATATATATTGGGTATAATCACTCTAAGAATTTTTCTTTCCTGATTAGAATATTATTTTTTTCTGATCTGTTTTTATGGGTAAATTTGATCACACTCTCTACTTCCATCCTCCTCTTTCTGATCAGATCTAGTATAGATTATGTCGGTAGATGTAATATTTGGCAATATTCTTTTTATTTTCTTTATCTAAAAAATGTCCCTTGTGTTGATCAGCAAATAAATAATTAACTACTGTCTTAATTGGCCATTTGACCTACTATGGTAGTGATAAGCTTGGTGCTGATAGAATGCAATCCAATTGGGTGGCTTTAAAAAAAAATTCTGATCTTGTTAGGAAATTATTAATGTTTACAAAGAAAACAGAGACAATCCATTCATACATGCTGTGAGGAATTGCTCTTGCAGCTCACCTCTGGGTTGTTATTCAGGATTGAATTCAATCCTGAAATTGCAAAGCAATTCAAGTTCTCCTAAAATGGAAATTGCTATGTCATTGCCAACAAATACCTCTAACGGAAAATGTTCAAAATAATTGACCATTTTCAAGGTACTTTTCATTTTTCATGTAATATATGAATATAAAGTAGGATATCATACTAATTAAAGAGTAGGATACTGTACTAATTAAAGACTTTTTAGTTTGGTCTTAAAACTCTCAATGCCAAATGTAAAGAAATATTTTCATACTAAGAAACATCAAGGCTTCTAATACTCAGGGTGGTCTGTGCATGCCTTGGCATCTCTCAACATTTCTGATGGATTGGTAGTGTTCTCTTCATGGGTTATGTGTACATCATCAGCTTAGACTTAATTATTCACATATGCTTTATGTGCACTCCAAAATAGTTCCCAGTGGGTGGATGGATGAAAGGTTGTAAAGACAGGAAGAGTCAAGAGGGTTGCCAAGTCACCACCTTCTTGACATTAAAAAATATTAACATTGCCAAACACTTTAAAGAGATGCTTACCAGGCCTGGCCCAGGTTTGAACTCTGCTCATGAATGTCAAGTCATAGAAAAGAAAGAAGATATAAGTAATTTGTTCCAGGTACTCTTTCATCCCTCATCAGCTGTACAGTGTGCAGACGTAAGCTAATTCCATAATCCCTGTTAGTATTTACTAACTGAATTTCTGGCCAATATTTGTGAGCAAGATGACAACTAAGACATCGAAAACCAGAAATATGGGTGTGTATGTACGTGCCTTGTATCTGTACAATAAAAATGAAATAAAAATAAAAGGAGAAAAGGATTTACCTTGTAGGCAGAAAAAAAACAAAGCAAAACAATCCTTTATTTCTCCAGACATCTTTTCCTATGGGCGATGTGTCAGACTGGGATACAAATCAAAGAATATAACCCCTCATTCTAGGGACTCTGGGGATAGTTTCCAATGATGAGGGACCTTCCATATAAAGCAGCATTGAGATAAGGGCTTGATGAAACTTTTTGGAACCCCACCAATGCTTACCACTTGCCCATGCTTTTACTTATTTAGTAATAAACAGCATTTTAGAAAATATTCAGGATTATCATGACATTATTTACCTACTTACTAGTTTAGCAGATTAATTTAATAAAAGGTACCTGTTAGGGATAAAAGCTCAGAGAGTGGTGCTAAAAAAAAAAAAAAAAAAAAAAAAAAAAAAAAAAAAAAAAAAAAAAAAAGGAGGTTCAGGATTCGACTACACAAACTGATTCCTACTCAGATATAATCTTGAAGTTACATTACTAATAGAAAATATAGATGGTTTTTGTTACAGGGTCTTATGAGCCCCGCTGGCTCTTTTTTTTTTTTTTTTTTTTTTTTTTTTTTGGTTTTTGGAGACAGGGTTTCTCTGTGTAGTCCTGGCTGTTGGCTGTCCTGGAACTCACTCTGTAGACCAGGCTGGCCCTGAACTCAGAAATCCGCCTGCCTCTGCCTCCCAAGTGCTGGGATTAAAGGCGTGCACCACCACCGCCCGACCCCTCTGGCTCTTGAACTCATTAGGAAATTGGGTTTAAAGTCCTTCTCTTTTAGCTTCTGCCTTCCAAATTATGGGATTAGACATATGCTCAGCCTCAGTAGACACATTTTCAAATAAACACCATATTGAAATTTTGAAAGGTATCTTTTTTTTTCTTTCTTTCTTTTTTATTTATTAGATCTTTCATTTACACTTCAGACGCCATCCCCTTTCCCCATTCCCCCCCCTTAGAAAACCCCTATCCCATGCCCCGTTTTCCTTTTTGCATTTATACATTTTTTTAAAAAATGTTAATCATAGGCTTTATAAGTTTGGTATTGTTCAATCAGAGGTGTAACCCACTACCCAACCTAGATATATCAACTATCTTTGACTGGTGGAGACACGTGAACATCTGCCTCCCTGTCTCCCCCCTCTATCTCTCTTTCATCACCTAGCTTCTCCTCTCACTTCCTATCACTGAGATGCCTCACATAGTTTCTCTCTGTGTGTCTTTATGTCTCGGTGTCTCTGTTCTGTGCCTCTGTCTGTATCTGTTTGTCTGTCTCTCTCTGTCTTATCTCTTCTCTCTGTCTCTCTCTCTTTTCCTGACTGATATATCATTTTCATATACCAAAGTTTGTGCTGTAGGAGTAACATGCCAATGGTCTGATAATTTCAAAGTAAAGAAGGGAAATAGAAGCCAGCAAGATGGATCTGCTAGTATGAGTCTTTGCCTTTAAATTAGACAACCTAAATGCATTTTCCTAAACCCACATATAGAAATGGGAGAATATACTCCCACAGATTCTCATTAGACCTCTACATGTGCACGCTGATATATGTGCTTTTCACTACCACTACAACATATATTCATACCCTAAATAAATTTAAAGAAAAATTTTAAAAAGGAGACTATGGCTTCTTAGGGAAGATGCCTCTTCCATGTGAGTAGAACCTGCCTCCAGAAACCACTTCTGCGATACCCTTCTCCATGGGATGTTTTGGTTGTTGCATTAGAATCATTGTGCACAATCTTGTGTTTTTAAAGTCATGACACTGGCGCTGGAGAGATGCTTCAGCAGGTAAGACCATTGGATGCTCTTCCAAAGGAGCTGAGTTATAGCCCAGCACCCACATTGCAGCTCACAACTGTCTGAAATTCAAATTCCAGTGATCCAACTCTGTCACAGACAGACATGCAGGCCAAATACCAAATGCATATAAAAAAATTTAAAAAATGAATAAATAAACTATTTTTTAAGAGGTCAGGACACACGTGCTTCTTTCTATAGAAAAATTCTTTGCAGTTATATCCAGGAGGACAAAGACTTCAGGTAGGGTCAAATTTGCATAATTATGACCAGCTATAATGGGCTTCTACAGTGTTTTAAGAAAAGTTGTTGGAACGATGCCTATTTTAAAACTCATCTTGTTGTTCCCCAGTAATTTAAATTCCAGTTTCCAGCCCAATTGTGCCATGGCCTGCGGGGCCTGTTGCCTTAAATGCAGGACATCTTTGGCCCTCAGAGACATAAATCTAAGGAATAAAGAATAAAGAGAGGCAGCCAGACCCGGACGGTGCAACCGTGTCTGGGTTTGGGAATCTGTTTTCTGATCACAATTCAATCTCTTAGAAAACCCGTGAATTAAAATATTATTTGCATGGTATCTCAGATACAAATGCAGCACTTGGGTCAGCTCCTTGGCAAAATGCCTGAGTTTTTCTAGTTTGCAAAGGCCTGGGAATGCACAAGAATGCAGAGCCCATTTGGGTCCATTGTTTTAGTCCCAAGCAAAGCAGCAGCTCCACACACATCCACCTGTGTCTTTCCTAGCCCCAAGAGCCTTATCCCCTCTGCATCTGTCTTCCTCATATTTCTTATTGCCAGGCCATTCTTTGCTATCTGGAAACTTCCACTCTGTACTTTGGCCCATTTTGCCTGGTGATCGCACAAGGCACCTCTTATCTCTTAAGATTTTGGAGTTCACTATTATTATCTCTGTAAACAGCTGACAACTTCAAATTGACTAAACTCAGATCATTAATGATAAAAAGGCAAGGATTGATTCCCAGGTGCCATGTGACCTTGAATAAGTTATTTCAACTTCGAAGGTCCCAGGTTGCTCCAATTAAAACAAAGGTCACAGAGGATATTTCACTGAATTAATGTTAGTATTTAAATGAAATGACATGTTGCCAGGCTTAAGTGATAGTTCTGTAAACAGTGATGGCTGTTTAAAAAAAAAAAAAAAAAAAAAAAAAAAAAAAAAAAACAAAAAAACCCCACAACAACAACAAAAAAAAACAGCATCAACAATAAAAAAACCCAAAAAGCAAAAAAAACAAAAACAAACAAACAAACAAGGCATTTCATTTAAAATACTTGGATGATCAGGTACCAGGCAGATGGAGACACTGGTCTGTTTCATTTCTAACTAGCAACTTGACTGTGAGCTACTTAGGTGAAGTCCAGAAGTACAGCATTACCACTCAGTTTTCTTATCTGAAAAAGTGAAGTTGATAATTCTACTCTTGAAGAATGTTGTGAAAAGCAAGTGATGGAATTGGCCAGCAAACTTCCTAGGACCCATTAGGAATCCTAGGTAACAAGGCATCCTTTAATTAGTTTTGTGTCTCGCCTGAATTTCACTGGATGAGAGAGAGTGCCACAGACCAAATATGTTTGGCACATTTACTTTCTCATGAGTCTAAAAGCTGCCAGTCTAAACTCAGAGAAGCAGTAAGTTTCTGTGCTTTTGTTGCATCTACAGGAGGAATTTCCTTTGAGCAGGTCCCAGGTATCCTTTACTGTCCTCATAAACTTACAAGGCCTCTTGGGTGTTGGATTTAGACCCCAGTATCATGACATTTTATAATCCCAATTATCATCAAGGCCTTGGCTCCAAATGCAGTCACGTGGCAGATTATCAGTTCATTTTCCTTTACTCACTTGAGCTGGAGAGTTTGTGATGAAATCATATGGTTTTCTTAAATAGTTTCAGGGCCTGAAAGTTAAAACAGGAGGATGCCAGCTCTGATGAGGGCCCCTTTACTGTATTATATCATGGCTAGAACATCATAGAGGAAGCACATGAACGAAGCAGGGAGTGTGGTAAGCATAGACCCAGAGCAGAAAGAGGTAGGGGCCAGGAGAACCGTCCATTAGCCCTGCCTTTTATATGTCCCACTGTCTTTTCACAGCAGTGCTAAGGAGAACATATTTCAGCACATTAAAAACTCTAAAGGTAGCCTCATCGAAGCCACAGCAAGACCCTGGGTTTGCAGCATGTGAATCTGGGTGACACGGTTCATTCCATACAAGTAAGTAAGTATCAGAAGTCAGATAGCAATAGACAGGAGTGAGAGCAGGACATTGGCAGTACACAGATGACAAGAGGTGGCCATTCTTTTTTTTTTTGGTCACTGTTATTTCTCTCAGATCCAAGAGAGGGACTGTGGAAAAGGAAAGAGTCACCTTGAGACATCAAGATTTGGGTATAAATCAGGCCCCTGTCTTTTCTTCAGAGTGAAATCTGGGCCTGGATGGTTTTCACTCTGTGAGGCTCAGTCTCCACATGTGTGACAGATGGTTGGAGATACTTTATTTGGGGAATTGTTGTAAAGAGATCTCATCTATCTCTTGGTGCACACCAGGAATTTAATCAGCTTTAGGCACTGTGTTAGACTCTTCCAGAATGCATGTTCCCAGATGGCATCCGAGTCAAGGGTTCCCCTGCAGGCTGCTGCTGTGCTCCTATGAGAGTCACCACTCAGGAACCAGTTGATTGCATTCAGTGCTACTGCTTCTTAAACCTAGCATACGCTGGCAATTGCCGGTGATTTTAACAATCTTTTATGGAGCCTGTCAGGTGCCTCGAAATAGAAACAGCCTTTTCGAAGGTCAACTTCATAAAGAAATACTAGTCAGTGGGAAAAACAAGGGAGCCCACAGGCAGACATGCTGAGCGTGGTTCCTTTTGAATATCACGTGAGATAATCACCCTGTTATACTACTTAATTCAATCACACTGACCTCCAGCCTTAGGCCTTTGTCTCAGCTGCAGCATCTGCAAGTCTGTGACAGCTAGAGAAAGAAATTGTCCTTAGTGTGTAGTGCAGTCAGACTTGCTGCATGGTAAAGAGGTCGGAGGTTAATGCAATGGCTTTGTTCCACACTACTGTAAAGGTCACCGGATCTCTGCAAGGCCAGCCTGTGATTGAAAAGAGGGTTTGGAAAATCAGATTAAACTCTCCTCCACTTTTGCTTCTTCCATATTTCTCAAAACAGTGAAAGGAGCACAGTCGTTCTAAAGAAGACATTTTAGGTCAACTCACACCCTGTAGATCACAGTTTGAAAAGTTTTTCTCTGGGGAAAATTTTTAAGTTCACAGGACTACAGAACAACAGGAACTCCAGCATCATCAGCATTCATTATGTATCTAGTCACCAAGTCCCTGGGACTCCAGGGTAAATATTAGACCCAGAGAATACTCAAGATGTGTGAGGGTCATCATGTTTTAAGGAGCTCACAAGGGAGACATCAAACATGAAAAAGTTATTATGTCATGCTCAGTGGTTTTCAACCTTTCTAATGCTGTGACCCTTTAATCATATTGTGGTGACCCCCAACCATAAAAATATTTTGTTGCTATTTCATAACTGTAACTTTTCTTACTTCTATTGCTATGAATTATAATGTAAATATCTGACATGCAGAATATCTGACATCCAACCCCTAAAGAGATCATAACCCACAGGCTGCAAACAGCTAGGACATCCTATGGGGCCATCTGGATAGACTTCATAGAGGAGGCAGGAATGCTTGGATTGGATCTTTGAAAACCTATAGATTAACAGACGTACAGAAGGAAGAGCATTGTGGGTTGAAGAAATTCTACTTATATGATGCGAAAGAGGCCTACAGGTGACTTTACAAAGTTAGTTTTTTCTACTTGACATCATGCCCTCATGTTATATGTCTGAAGAATGACATTTATTTGTATCAACATATCTAAGAACCCAACACAAATCAGGCCACTAATCCACAGCTACCTTGTGAAGCAACTTTTCCTGCATCCTTTATGCATTCTATTTCCATCTATTAGAGTTTCTCTTTAAATCCCAGGATATGGTCAGTATGGCAATACATAGCTAGCATCTTTTTCTGGCCTACTTTCATTGCTTTCCATCACATGACATTAACATACTACTTTCATAAGAGTTTTATCCTTTTCTTTATTTTTAAGAATGTTATACATTTATAAGATAAAAATGATACCTTTTCTACATTTCTCCTCTCAAACATCCTCAAACTCACCACTAACATGATTCCCTCCCAACTTCATAGTGCTTTTCTTTTATGACCTACCAAGCCTAGCTCTAGATACCCATATGTGCATAAATGTGATTCTATTCACTGAAGCATGAGAAACCCACCTGTGGACTCGAGCTCAAGAAGTAATGATTCTCCATTCCGCAAAGAAATATCCAATGCTAATAGATCCTTCGTAAGGAGTTGGGCCTGGATAAGTTCTACGTTATCTATGCTAGAGTTTTGCCTAGCTTTATCTGTATTGGTCTTCTAAAGGTAACCACAGTTACTATGAGTTCAGGACTGCATTAGCCATGTCATATCTAGAAGACACTTTCCATAGTGCTTCTCTGCTTTCTCTGGATAGCACATTCTTTCTTTCCTATTCGTCAGTAGTGTTCATGGAGCTTCATGGGAGTGAAATAAGGGTGATAAAGTTTTTTTTTTAATTTATATATTTTTATTTTGGTAATTTGACTACATGTATATCTGCTTGAGGGTGTCAGATCCCCTAGAACGGGAGTTAAAGAGAGTTGAGAGCTGCCATGTGGGTGCTGGGAATTGAACCCAGGTCCTCTGGTAGAGCAGCCATTGCTCTTACCTGCTGAGCCATCTCTCCAGCCCTGATAAAGATGATTTATATAAACTGAAATACTCAGCCTCTTACTCTCGACACTTTGGCCAGTCATGTGTTTCTCCATTGCCTAATGTCCTTTGTAAAAAGAAGCTTCTCTAGCTAAAGTTGAGAGCAGCCCCATATCTATGGGGATAAACATAAATGTTCTGAAGGTAATTCGATAACTAACAATAATAAGTTTTACTCTAGGGTCTATGACCTCCAAGGATTTGGGATTTCAACTAAGATTGCAATACTAGGCATGAAATTCTGCCCTATAGAGCAGGTCTCAAATCTAATAAGACAGAAACTTCTATCCCTTTAACAGCCATTCAAGTACTGTAGCAGTGTGCATGTCTTGCCTGCTAGGTCAGTACTGCAGTATACAGGATCCAGTGTTAGGTAAGACCACTGATGTCTTTTCTTTTTCAGTTCACTTAAGTAACACCCTTATGCTATTGTGAAAGCTTGTCATCATGAAGGACATTTTTTGGTCAACTTGAAATTGGTTTCTCATCCTGTAGCCTGGAGCTTACCAAGTTTATCATGATGACAAATAAAAAAAACAATGACCCTAGCCTGTGTTGCTTTCAAGACCCCTGGAGCCTCCCTGTCAATGATTCATATGGAGGCATCCCATGTTTTGCACTGGGTGTTTCATTTAGTAACCCATGTCTTCTGGGAGGGACATTGTCCTCACATATGAGATAAATCTGTTCAAGTGTTGTTTTTTTTTTATTTTTTTTATTTTTAAGTTGCATTTGAAATTACCTTACTAAGGTTTTCAGAAGCCTTTTTCAGAGACCTTGAGTACTGCTTAACCCACCCCTACCCCTCCTCTTCCCCAGTCCTTTGTCCCCACCCCCTCTTAATTCTTTAGCCTTTAGTATTCCATAATCATCTTTCTATTATCCCTTCAGTAATTTTTTTTCCCACTGGTAGAGAATATTAGGCTTCCATGTTGCTTTTTCGATCATCTTCCATTGAGCTAGCCTCTCTTTTATCCCCTGATTTCCCCATATGCCCACATTCTTCCCGGTTTAAAGCCTTTGTCCCCAGCATCTCACATCACTACTTTTATCATATTTATAGTCCATGCTCCTCTTTCAACTAACAAGCCCCCGTCTAAGGCCTGGTTCTCACTCCCATTTGCTACAAAAATTAAATATACAAAAGAAACTATTTAAAGCTATAATCTATAGATTAGAGAGAATAGAGGGCATTTGTCTTTCTTTTTGAATTGCCTAACAGTATCCCTCTTTTCCAGTTCTATCCATTTGATTAGAATTATAAATTATCATTTTTATTAGAGCTAAGAAATAGTCCATTGTGTATATGTACCACAGTTTTCGTATCCATTTATCTGATTATGGAGACCTCGGTTGATTCTGTTTTCTAGATGTTGTAAATAGAGTCTAAATGAACATTGATATGCAAGTGTCTCTGTAGTAGGATATAAAGTCCATTGGATATATGTCTAGGGGTCATATATCTGTAACATAGGATACTTCATTTTTATTATTATGATTATCATTATTATTAAACTTTTATTATTAAACTTTTTAGAGTTTCTCATTTTATTATATGTTCTTGAGTGTCATGTCTATATGTTTATGTATGCACCAAATGCTTGTCTTGTGCCCACAGAGGTCATAAGAGGACATCTGATCCCCAAGAACTGGAGTTACAGATTGTTGTGAATCTACCTCTAAGTGGGTGCTGGGTAATTACCTCTGGTTCTCTGCAAGAGCATGAAGTGCTTTTTAACTGAGAAGCTATCTCTCCATCTCCTTATATGATAGAGTTTTCTAGTTATTTTTAAAAAAAGAATATACAGACTAATTTCCAAAATGTGTGCACTACTTAACCTCCTCAGCAACAGTGTGTCTAGGTGTTCCCCTTTCTGTGCCTAGAAACATGTTCCACATAGTAAGAACATTTGTTGTTCTTATGGAGGGCCCGGTTTTGATTCTCAAGACCTACATGGCGTCTTAGAGCTGTCCATAACTCCTGTTTCATGGGATACTCTGCAGGCGTTCAGGCACCAGACATGCACATGGTGTACCATAAATAAATCATTAAAAAAAAAAAGAGTCCCTGTTTTACCATACCCATACCAGAATCTGTTGTCTTTTGTATTACTGAGATGGTCATTCAGTTTGGGGTGAGATAGAGTCTTAGTTTCATTTTTCATTTCACTGATGTCTAAAGATGCTGGGCATTAGTTTAATTGTTTCATAGCAATTTGAGTTTTTCTTTAAAGACTTTTCTGTTCCATGCCATTGCCTCTATTTCAGAGCAATTTATGTTCTGAATGTTTATGTGGTATTATTTATTTATTTCTATATTTCTTTATTTTTCTATATTTATATTTATTTATTTCCTGACACTTATACTCTGTCAGATTAATGGTTAGCAGACTTTTTCTCACATCCTGTGGGCTGTCTCTTGATTCACCCCTCAGTTTCCTTTGCCATACAGGGTTTTAGTTAAATGAGACACCATTGTGGTCTTATTTCAATGTACTACTGGACATTCATTCAAAATGTACTTTACTATGCCTACAAGTTAAAATTGGATAAATGAAAAAAAAAAACAGTATTTCCACTAATATCTGAAACAAGGCAAATGTGTCCACTTTCTCCACTCCTATTCAACATAGTACTTGAAATCTTAGCTGGAGCATTAAGACAGAGAAGAAAATAAAAATAAATGATACAAATAGGAAAAGAAGAAATCAAGGTGTCCCTATTTGCAGATATACCAAATGCTTGTCTTGTGCTCCCAGAGGTCATCATAGAACATCTGATCCCCGAGAACTTAATAAAGAACTTAATTATTTAATATAAAAGACTCTAGTAAAAAAAAAAAAAGTCCCCTTTGTGAATAATAAATAATTCTAGCAAGTGGCAGAATAAAAAATCAAGACACAAAAATCAGCCACCTTCCTATAAACCAATGCCAAACAGACTGAAAAATACATCAGGCAAATAATCTCATTCATGGTAGTCACAAAAAGTAAATTATCTTGAAATAATGATTTTTTTTATTGTTTCATCTTATATTTTATTTATTATTTTTTATTTTTATTAATCATTTTATTTGTTTATATTTCAAATGATACCCCCCTTCCCTGTAACCTCTCCACAAACCCCAATCCCATCTCTCCTCTCCCTCTTCCCCTTTGCCTCAATGGAGGTGCTCCTCCATCCACTCACCCACTCCCACCTCACTGCTCTAGCATTCCCCTATACTGGGGCATTAAGCCTCCACAGGACCAAGGGATTCCCCTTCCATTAATGTCAGATGAGGCAGTCCTCTGCTACCTATGTATCTGGAGCCATGGATCCCTCCATGTATACTCTTTGGTTTGTGGTTTAGTCCCTGGTAGCTCTGGGGAATCTGATTAGTTGATATTGTTCTTCCTATGGGGTTGCACTCTCCTTTAGCTCCTTCAGTCCTTCCCCTAGCTCTTCCATTGAGGTTCCTGGGCACAGTCTCATGATTGGCTGTATCTGCATCTGTATTAGTCAGGTGCTAGCAGAACCTCTCAGGTGATGCCAATACTAGGCTCCTGTCAGCAAGCCATATCACCCTGAATGCACCTGATTTTGTCCGATTTTTTTTTTTTTTTGCATCTTGTGTCATTTATTTTGACAATCACAGCCATTGCACATATTAGTTCCTTTGCCATTATTTGCTTCCTGCAAAGTCCTGAGAGCAAGAGTTAGAGTCAGTTTCTCCTGATAGAGAGCCCTACCCCTAGTGCCCGCAGGAGACAGTTGGAGATTGTGTGCCACAGATGATACATTGCCATAGCAACCGCTGCATATATGTACAGTTCTAATTGACCTGTGGGGCTTAAGTTGCAGGACCCGCAGGCATGGGATGTGAGGAACTGTGCAGTCTCTGTTCTCTTTAGTCTCAGTCTTTCATATCTGCAATCTGTGGCCAATGAATAGGCTTTCCTGCTGAATTCTTGTGAGGAGTGGATGAGCTTTAACAAAGAATATTTACCGACAGATCCACCTCACTCTTTCCTGTATAGATACTGAACTAAGGAGTGCTATTCTTTGAGGCCCAATTCCCTCAGACTTGTGTTTATATAGGTATAGGCTAAATATACACACAGTCTTAGATGTTGCTTGAGGGTGGAACATTTCCTCTTGACAAATCTTTAGGCTATAGTGTATTATACAATGCCAAACAGGCTTTGCAAGTTCTGAAAATTGATATATTAAAAAAGAAGATGGATTACATTACTGCATTCCAAAATCGCATTAAAGTTTATATCAATTCCCAGTCATATTGGTACAAAACTTTTTCTACACAAAGCATCTTTGATAAATTACACTGTATATATAGTCACAGAGTAAGATATACTAGTATAATAGCGTTCATCTAAACTGTATTCACTGAACACTGAACAACACACAACAGACTATCTAGTTACAAGTACCTCAAGGCCCCAGTCCTTCTGGCAAGCTGCAGAAGGCTGGTGTTTGGCTAGTCCGGCTTTGCCTTCCTCAGTACCTGGTCTGAATATTTCATTTGTAGAGCCTATAAAAACAAACAAATGAACAAACAAATAAAAAAATACCCACCTCATTTGAATGGAATCCTCAGAAAGTACAGCAGAGTCCCATGTGGTATGTGCATGATATATTAAATGTGGGGATTTTTATTGAATTCTATTTAAAACTCGTGCTTAATATACAAACAAAGTTCAGTTGATGATTCTTAATACATTTCAAGCTCTTCTCCATAAATCCTAGAATTATAAAAATTACATTGATCAATGGCTATTTAAGGAAAATCATGCAACAAAGTCTAAGTTGAATATCGTGAAATCTGAGGAATGGAGATAGCTCCTGTCAGCATGAGGATCCTGCCTGGAGTGACAAGTTGCTGAAATCTAGGGAGTTGTTTTGCCCTGTTTTTCCGAGTTGATCATTCTGAGTCTCAGGAAGCAACAATTATGCTCAAATCTCTCTCTGGTTTTCCTCTGCAGACAGCGTCGAAGATGAGCTGGAGATGGCCACTGTCAGGCATCGGCCTGAAGCCCTGGAGCTGCTGGAGGCTCAGAGCAAATTCACCAAGAAAGAACTTCAGATTCTTTACAGAGGATTTAAGAATGTAAGGACGTTCTTTTTAACCTCACCTTTACCCAGTTTTCAGAGGAACACTAAAAATGCGTAGGGGAGGGGACAGGAGCATAGTACCCTGTGAGAGTCCAAAACCTGGGCATCCTTTTTCTCATCTCTTAGATCTGAATACAGTCAATACCAACTAGGACTTTGACTGACTTTGACAAGCCAGTGCTGGGAGAGTTTAATTGACTATTGGACAAGGATGGGTCATGAAAGGGTTTCTTAATTAAAGTCTTCTGTTGAGATTTATTTTCTTTTTTGGGTATAAGCATTCCAGTAAGTGCTTCATTTTTTTAAACAATAAACTAGTGTATGCTTATAAAATTTGGGGCTACAGACATCCAAACACTCTGAGGATTCCTGTTAATGGCAGAGGCAGAGTTCAGCACCAGGCTGTCTAGTTTCAGAGTCCATGTGAGACATGGCTAGAAATGACACCACAAAGCAGTGTCAAAGAGCCACCTGGAATCCAAGCAGATTCCTGGCCTTTCCCTGGTCAAAGGAAACATCAGGAAAACACATTCAATGAAAGAATAACCACAGGACTAGAATGAACTTGGGGAAATAAGTGCAAGAAAGGGGCCCGAGTTTCCTTTATGTCATGTCTCTCCCTCCCCCTTTGCGTGTGGGGGGCAGGGGTGTGGGTATGTGGGTGTGTATTTGTGCATCTGTGTGCCACATGAGCACCAGAGATCAAGCTTCAGTTTCTTTACTGAGGTGCCACTTACCTTGTTTTCTGAGACATGATCTCACTTCTTTAGAGCTTACCAAGTAGGCTAGGCTCCTGTTCAGCAAGCTCAGATGTTCTCCTGGAGTCACCTCCCGCCATGTTGGAATTATAGACATGGTTCACGACACTACCATTGTCCACATAGATTCAAGGGATCAAACTCAGGTTCTCAAGGTGTTATAAGACAAGCAATTGACTGACTCAACTATCTTTCCAGCCCACCTAGCCACAAACATCTTCCCCCTACGTGTGTGTGTGTGTGTGTGTGTGTGTGTGTGTATGTGTGTGATGAGTCTGTGGCCCCGTCTTTCCATAAAGCATTTCTTTTTGTGGGTGGAATTTGATAAGCAATGGTAAACAGCCTTTACAAATAGAACAGTATTTGTTATTTATAAATCCTGTTTCGGGCAGCCTGAATATGTGCCTCTACTCAAAGACTAGTACTTTGGAAAATTAGACCTTTTCAGTCTTCTCCAGTGTTTTAAACTCAAATCAGGATTCATGGAAATAAATGACTATCAATTTTTCTTTGATTATTTCTTTGTCTGTGGTAGTGGCCTGTACTTACATTGATGAATAACTGACATATAATGGCACTGACATATAATGCACTCAGCGTTAAAGGAAAAAATATACTCGGTGCTTGTTTTATAGATTGGAGACTACTAATTATGTACATTTCTGGTACTAAGAAAATTACTGTGTTTTATTACTTGAAGAAGACAATACTGTCAGTCAATCCAAACCTCAGGGACCCATGGATTGTCACAGAACATGGTTGTCTGTTATCCTGACATGCATATAACCTCTTTGCCAGATGTATCATCATCGTCAAGGGAAGTGATAGTGTGGGTCCCTGAAAAGATAAGGCTAAAGATCAGTCTCAAAAGCCAGAGAAAGCTTGGTCTCCCTTTAAAGACTTCACGGCCTGAGCAGAGTGCCTAATACTGTTGTACATCCATTTAAACAAAGATTCCGTTAAATCATTGTGTGTGCATCCAATTGCACACCAGCCCACTATTGTGATCTTATATATACCTAAACCAAAGGAGGTAGCTATAGGTATTCTGTTGTGTTTCTTTCTATTATTTTATTTGTAGGTCTTCTAGTTGAGCTATAAAGTAGTAAGTTTCATTATAAAGTTTCCACACAGACTTTATTATTGGTCTTCTTTCTATGTTCCCTTCTTTCAACCCTTTGCCTCTCTCATGCTGGTCTCCTTCCTGCCCAAACCAGATCTCCTTCTCCTTTCATGTCATGTGTATTTAATTGTACTATTTACTTTTTAAACCCCCTTTCAACAATCATTAAACACCCCTCTGTCCTCTCATGTTTCCCTTTCCAGTTTCATAACCTCGACTTCTCAATTCTCTCTCTCTCTCTCTCTCTCTCTCTCTCTCTCTCTCTCTCTCTCTCTGTGTGTGTGTGTGTGTGTGTGTGTGTGTGTGTGTGATCGTATCATTTATGTGATGTGTCATAAATATGCTGGACCAGTAGGTAATTGTTCTTCAGTAACAAAGTCTTGGGGAGAAAGGTCCAGGGCATCAGAGATAAAGAGGACAAAACAGGTAGGTCCAGGAGGTCTTACATAAGCTTTGTCTTATGCCAAGCAAGTTTATTAAGAAGTGCAGCTTATATAGTGTGTGCATAGCACAGTAGATGGCTGAGTCAACAGGCAACTATCATAAAACAGAACAAACTCAAAGTCATCTGGAAGTTAGTCAATGTTCCACAAGGAGAACATATAATACCTCAGTGACTTCACAGACCAAGAACACATCAGCCTTGGGACTGATAACTATAGCCCCTTAGGATATGTAAGAGGGTTTCCAGGATCTAAGGCTGCAGCTCCCCCCAAGGCTTTGTCCCTAGGACACTATTGGCTCTGTCAAGCGCACTCCTTGATTTGTAGGAGGAGCTGTGTTTTTTCTCTGTAAATCATGACCTCAGGGAAAAATCTCTCAAGGCCCTGTCCCTAGGCTAGTACTTAAGTCTGCCAAGCATGTTCCTGGTTTAGAAAAGAAGCTGTGTTCTTTCAGTGCCTTAGTGAAAGCCTTATATCAGCCTTGCTTCCAAAAGGCAGGCTTTATTGTGCACACAGTATCTGGTATTTCACTCTGTGATCTCTGGCTACATTGTTCATGGCTTATAGTGAATCAGAACATTGGATTGGAAGAATACAATACAGGCAAGCTGCTCACTTCATGTAAGAGCAGGAAGCAGTGAGAACTAAGCAGGGCTAAGCACAAGACATGCCCCTTATAAGCAGCCTCCCCTTCACCAGTGGTCTATTTCCACCAACCACCACCCTCTCCTAGTAGTCCATTCACGATGAATTCCTCAATAGATTATTAATACAGTACATGCATGATTAAATCACCTCTGCATAAGAGTAGTAGTGGAAGCATTGAACACACGAGTCTCAAGGCAAGGCTTTATATCCCAACCAAATACCAAATAGCTACAAAGGTTTGGATAAGCAGATAAGAGATTTCTTAGTTATCTCTTCCTCGATTCATATCTCAGAGAGAAGTGACTTCAATGACAGTAGAAAACACTGATTGCAACCTACAGTTGGGAAGGATGTAAGAAACGTCAAGGCCTAGGCAAAAGTCAATACCAGAACAGGTTATCCACAGAATAAAACTTTAGATATGTTCACTTTGAAATTATAGAAACACCTCAACTCTTTTTTTCCCCCAGAGATGTCATAATAAACCTTTTAAAAACAGCAGATGGTACATTATATCTAAAGTGGTTATGTATGAAGGACTCCCCAATCTACACTAGCCTCCCTGGGTGCCTTGGCTGCTGCTATGTTTTTAGTCTCTTGCTATCTCTGCAGGTCCCTCCATCTGAGGTCTGAATGCCTTTCATCCCATTTGTTGTAAATTGGAATCAAGATTACTATCATCATTAACCTTTGCAGCCAGAAGCTTGGCAGCGTGTCTCACACAAGTGGCACTTCACAATAAATTGCCTGCCTTTCTTTTATTTATTTTCTCTCTTCTGTGCTCTTTTTCCCACTACCACCCTGAGTCTGTTCATTTTCCAACATTATATTCATGTCCCCTGTCTGTTTCTTCTTTTCTTTCTCTCCCTTTACTTATCTTTTCTCTTTCCCTCCTTTAATTCTTTCTATTTTTTTTCCACAGCCTTTCTTATTCTCCAGTTGTGTCTCTTCCTTGTCTTGTGTTTCACATCTGGTGTAATATGAGATTACCTTTCATCAGATCTGAATGTACCCAACACACATTTCACATTCCACTTTCAAAGAAAGAACATTGGTTTGCTCAAAATGTAGTAATAGAAAATCAAACAACAGTAACCTTTTGATTTTGTGTAACTCTAGTGAAATGTACAACTGCAACAGATGTGCCCTAAATCATAGCAAGACAGACACGGGAGAAGGTCAGAAAGGCTCATAAGTTATTGGATAGCAGCAATCAGAACCAATTTCCATCAGAGAAAGCAAACCAACTACCCTTGCTTCCTGAATATTAATTATCTTAAGCCCTCAAGCTCAAAAATCCATTTCCCTGGGCACAGTGGGAAGACACATTCTTAATGAAATGTCTTTAAAAGTCTCCATATTTTTGATTAAAAGGATAAACCCTTCCCCCACATTCAAAATAGTCACATTTGTCCCAAAGTGGCTCAACTTGGTAGTTACCCCTGCAAATCAAGTTTCCCATGAACATATTTTCCCACCTGCAGTGTACCTGAGTGTCCGTTATCATTGTTGGTATGCATTGTGAACATAAATGGAGAACTGGAAAATTGTTGAGATACATTGTGAATATAAATGGAGAACTGGAGAACGGGAAGGCAGAGAGTAGGCTTCTTGTCTTTCCTCTCTGACAGACTAATTCTCTTGCCACTTACTGAGGCTTCAAAGGTAAGCATCGGATGGAGACAGAAAGATCTTGACAGACCTTTTGACTGCCATTACTGTGTCATGGCAGCACCTGCAAAGGCCCAGCCTGAAATATTATGACTTAATAGTTCTGGGGGGACAGGGAGCTGTTGCGGCCTGAGCTGCACCCCGGTAGGAGCCAAAAATGTTGAGAACCCCACTACCCCACGTTTGGGGGCCAAAATGTCTCGGACTGCTCTATCAAGGTTGGAACCCGCACTGCCAAAAGCCTTGGGGTCTAAATTGTTAGAGCCTGCACTGCCCCAGACTGCTCTGGTCTGCAGGTCGGGTTCAGCAAGAGAAAGAGTGAGGACAGACCAGACAAAGTGTGATTCAATCCCGTTTATTCTTCAGTCTCTCTTCTTCTCTCCAAATTCCTAATTCCTAGTCCCTAGTTCCTAGAACCAAGTCTCAGGTCCTAATCCCAGTCCTAAGTTTCTAGTCTCTTTCCCAGTTCCAAGTTACTTCTTTCAAGTGTCTAGTCCAAGTGCCTAATACCTAATAATCATTTCTTCTGTCTGCCTCTCACCTTTTATATGTCTCACTTCTAAGCCACGCCTCTAAGTCACACCCTTAAGCCACGCCCTTAAGTCTCAGCTCTAAATCACACCTTTAAGTCTCACACACCCAAGGGAAGATCCTGGGTATCTGAAACAAGATGTTATCAGAGTGTGTTCAGCTCTTGTAGGCTGTTTTAATCAAGACTCTTGTCAGGGTATATGGCTCAAGATAACTGCACAGATGATAGCCGCTTCTGTTGGCTCCCCATAGGGAGCATATATTTTCATTTATTATAATGAAATATAATATAATTATATTTCTTTTCACAGGTGTTGTTACTGCTGCTCTGGGGTCCTTACTTTGAGTGTCATTGATGTAATCTACATCATATGCTTGGGGTCGTTCAAATGCAGGGCTGTTGTTTAACTGTTCAGGCAGCTCCTTCAGCCTCAGTGAACTGAATGTCTTTATCTTTATAACTGAGACAATGATTACAGCATTAAATTTATTTTAGCAGTAAGCACAGAATTAAAGAGAAAAATGAAATATGCAGTGCATCTCCACATAGTCAGCTGTCGTATGTTCCATAGTGTGGAATGTAGTCAGGCCTGGTCTCACTAACTCCTAGGAGTCTCTTGAGTATTCAATTTGATAAGTATTTGTGAGGATGAATGCATCAGAAAAAATCCAAAATATTATCTACAGATCGGCAGTCTCAAATTTCACTGCATATTGCAATCATCTGGGGAACTTTAAAATTTACAAATTGTTGGGCACTATGCTTGGCAGTTTTGATGTAATTGATTTGGAGGAGGCAGAGCTTTATGATCAGGTTGTATAGAGTTCTTTGTAATCATGATATACAGGTAAAACTGAGAACCATGGAATGAAATATAAGAATCTGAAAGGTTCTTTTTTATCATATAAAAGCATTTCGACATAATTGGGATGAGTTGTAAAATATCAAATATCAATGATTGCCATGGTTACACTGGAATCCCACCAGGTTTGTGTGTGTGTGTGTGTGTGTGTGTGTGTTTAATGTCTACATAGGTTGAAGAAACTACCAGGTTTTGGTGATTTTGGTATTGTTCATTCTGGGGTTAGGTTATGCTCAGAAATTTTTGTTTGTTTCAAATGTCCAAATTTCTACATTAAAAGTATCATAACATACGTAGGATCCAGATAACCATTTTCATTTTAAGATTTCATGGGTTTAAGTTTCAATATGGTCCTGTCTCCTTGGTATTTTCTTTCATTAATGAATAACTCATAGGCCACTTTTCCTGGGTTTTTTTGTGGGGGAGGGGGGATGAGATGTATTTTGATTTGTTTTGTTTTATTTGGATCTTTGTTTTGCTTTGTTTTCAATACTCCCAACCACAGTGTCCCCTCCCTTAATTTCTCCCATTACTTCCATACTACCTTGCTTCTCCACCAGATCCACACCTGTGTTTTCCTCCAGAAAAGAATTGGCCTCTCAGAAGTATCCACCTTCATACCAATGCTCCATGAGGCAACCAAGTAGGAAGAGAATCTCAAGAGCAGATGAAAGAGTCAGAGACCCCCTCCCCACTCTCACTGTTAAGGGTGCCACAAAATATCAAGCTGGACCTCACGAAACCCACAGGATCTGTGGTTGCTTCTTTCGGTCTCTGTGAATCCCTACGAGCCCTGCTTAGTTGAATCTGTGGGCTGTGCTCTCCTGGTGTCCTTGGCCCTTCTGGGTTTTACAGTCCCTCCTTTCTAACTTCCTTAGGGTTCCCTGAGCTCCAAGGGGAGGGACTAAATGGACATCTTCAATTTGGGCTCTCTCTCTTTCTCTGCCTAATGTTGGGCTTTGGGTCTCTGCATCTGTTAGCTGACAGGAGAAGTCTAGGCGGCGATCTATGAGTATATAAGAATATTCTTATAAATCATTTTATTGATTATTTTTTCTATCATTGGCTAACCACCCTCTAGTTCCTGGTCATCCAGATATTGTTAGCCATAGGTTCTCTCTAGTGGTGTAGGCCACAAATTAGGGCAGTTATGGGTTGGCCACTCCCATTTCACAGACAGGACAGATTGTATGTCTAAAGTGTTGTGGTTGGATTGGTGTCCCAGTCCCAACTCTAGAAGCCTTGCCTGATTACAGAGCATGCCTAGTTTAGTCACTGAATCTTCCATTATTAGGAGTCCTCACTAGGGTCACACTCGTAGAATTCTGAAAGTTTCTACTGGACTGGGTTTTCATATTATCATTTCAAATACCCTTTTTATTTCCAGTTACTGTCATGTCATCCAGTACTCTCTCTTCATCTCCTCCTCCCTTCCTC
Source organism: Arvicanthis niloticus (assembly GCF_011762505.2). Lineage (NCBI taxonomy): Eukaryota > Metazoa > Chordata > Mammalia > Rodentia > Muridae > Arvicanthis > Arvicanthis niloticus. The sequence goes on along the minus strand of NC_047664.1, from coordinate 51,744,647 downwards.
TGCAGATCCCTCCTATCCCCATCTTCACACATCCCCAGCCCATCCATAGAATCTATTCTATTTCTTCTTCCCAGGGAAATCTATGCCTCCTCCATAGACCTCTCCTTGTTATTTAGCCTATCTGTCTGTGGATTATAGCATGTTTGTCATTGACTTAACAGCTAATATCCACTCATAAGTGAGTACATACCATGTTTTCCTTTTTGGTTCTGGGTTACCTCACCCAGGATGATGTGTTCTGAATCCATCAATTTGCCTGAAAATGTCATGATGTCATTTTTTAACAGCTGAGTTTCCTGTTTTTAAAAGCATAGGATGAGATCGGAACATAGAGGTCAGCCTCTCTGTTTTAGTCACTTCCCCCTTCTCTTGGGTCTCTGCCTACTTCCTTTTCTTTAAATGCTTTGAAACCTAATAGGTCAAAGTATCCAGTAGATTCAAATATATTTTAAGACATCACTTTAATATTATTTAATATTTTTTTTACTTAAAACTATTGCATTAATATCTGTTTTTTGACTAAAATCATAAATATTTGCACTGTATTTGACGCATAACTGATTCTAATTGATGCACAACAATTGTAGCTTACTTTGTGGTTTAGAAACACATCATTCATCCTGCCGGTTTTGAGACTCAGGAGTCCAGCAACGACTTGGCATTGCTCGTTGACAAGAATTTTTCAAGGCCACAGGACTGCATTTTTGGCTTGTATTTCTTTCTATATCATGGGAATACTCAGTTCCCAAGCTCCGAGGTTGCTGCCTAAATTCAATCTCTTATAGTTGTAGTTTAAGAGCTCAGTCCCTTGCTGTTTATCATGTAAGGCCACTCAGCTTCTGGCAGCTTCTATACTCCCTTGCAAAATGGCCCTTTTATAGGCTCATTTCTACCATGTCAGATTACTCCTTTTAGGTCCAGCAAAGGACATTTGACCCTGAAATCACAGTTGTATATAATGTAGAATAGTCATGGTGAGTAACATATCATGGCCCCATGTTTGTGTACTTCTGTACTCAGCATGAGGAAACTCAAAAAGATATGGCTCCGTGGCCTCACAGGTCACACAGCGTGCCCTCTCAATGGGATTTGTGAGTGAGCAGGAACACCACCACCTGTTGTGCAAAGTCCTGAATTTGGTCTAGAGTCACATCAAATGCAGCCCCGAGGTTCCCCACATTCCCTGTAACTCATATCTCCTCAGGGAGGGAGGTCATCAAAGACAGACAGCTTTGTTTGCTTGTTTGTTTTCTTGATCACTATGAGAGTTTTATTTGATATTATGGTCAGAGGGACCAATGCGACCCAAGAGTTCTTCATGTACCCCATCCCTACATTAAGATCTTCCTGACTCCTGCACTAACTTTTAAAATAGATGAAGGAGAAATTATCGGGCTCTATGTTTTTGACAAAGTGCTTTTGCATGAAAAGCACTGAGTCCCACTTGCGCCATGACAGAGGGAAGGGGCAGGGAGCATGACTCTTCGGTTATTCTTGAGAAAAGCCTCCACATGCAGATTGTGTAACCTTCAGAAAGTCATTTCACCTGGTACCTTCTGTCTTCCTATCAGCACATTCATGATTGTGATGTTCTTTTCCAATCATCGGAGGATGTCGGTATAACTGGTTTCATGCATCTCTTGAAAAACTCAGACAAAAGTTAAACCCAGTGTTACTCAGGTGATTTAGTAGTCAAGTATAAGAAGAGCACACTTAAAATGTTATTTATGACACCACAGCCAAATTTCTGTCAGACTTCCAAGAAGAAGAACTTCTGCAAGACTCTATCTCACCAGTATTCTGGTGAGACAGTAAATGGTCCACTATATTGTATATATTATATTGTAGTGTCTATAATCTGTGAACATATGAAACAGAAAGAATAGTTAATTAATAGGGTACATGCATTAACACATTTGAGTCATAATAATTCTACACATGCACAGAAACTCACATACACACACACACACACACACACACACACACACACACACACACCAGATTCTGGGGGAAAATATTCATATATCCTAGTCAGTTTATAGGTCTTGCCAAACTTCATGACTCCTTTCTGATTTCCAAGCATCAGCACTGAACAGATACTGTCCTGATCATATCCTTCTGTAGGTGTGGTCAGCCTCTCTTGGGTGGCTAGTTCTTCTGTATTTGGTGCATCACATTACAGAAGTTTTTTTCAAATTTTCCTTCAGAACCCTGATGTATCTTTGCTCAGGATGTCACTGCTCAGGTGTGTGAGACACTGAATGAGAATTCATGTTGCAGGGTGTCTTCAATTTTGAGTGTTAACCATAGACCTTGTAGCACTTCAGTTATTTCTTCATATTGTTCTAAATTCACAATGAAAAGTGTGTGGTAGGTCTCACCTTGAAATCTTTTTATTTGTGCAGGAATATTTCATGTTCACAATAGTCTACAATACTTATATCTCACCTGCTTTACTTCTTTCTTATTTTAAACTAATAAAATACCATATTAAATATGTGGGAACATATGGAAGAATATAAATAAAAGTACCTGACTTAGCAACATAAATTTGTTATCACACCTTGATAGTTGAAGCCACTTCTAACTAGATAGTTTGCTTCTTTATTTTTGTAAATGTATACATTTATATACACACACATAGCAGCAACACTAAAGAAGCTAGTATTCAATTAGCAACCTACATCTTCAATCTTACATATTTTTTCATGGATTCAAACTCTCCCTCTCCCCACTCTGTGTGTGTGTGAGCTTGTGTGTGTGTGTGTGTGTGTGTGTGTGTGTGTGTGTGTGTGTGTGTGTGTGTGTGTGTATGTGTGTGTGTGTATGTGTGTGTGTAAAAATTCTTGAATTCTTTTGAAACAAACACATTAATAATGCATGTATTGTATAAACTACTTATTATTCCTTAACCATTAGCAATTAATCATAAACATTACATTTGATGTTTAAACAACTAGAATACCCTGCTCTTGGACATGTTGAGTCTGGACTGCCAAGTAGTTTAGTGAGTTGACACTTTACTGCCTCAACTTCTCTTGCCTACTTTGAAATTTCTTAGGAAATGGCAGGATGGCCATGCTGCTGTTCTGCTCCACCATTGTTCCAAAGAAGAACTTCCTTGGAACTGTTGTAGGAACAATCTTTCCCCATATAACTTCTCAGTCTCCCCCATTCAACTCTAAAGATGGAAATAAAAGTTGGCTTAGGACTACGCTTCATCTGTGTGGACTAGGTTCACTCATGTGGTGCCTGGCTTTTATTTTATTTTTTACTTTTATTACATTTTACAATTCTTTTCCTCCAATTCCTGTTTAGCATCAGTAAATGATTTACTATATTGTGTATATTATATTATAGAGTCTACAATATATAATAACTTTGTAACAAAGGCCTCTTTCTAAACTCCTAGACTTACTTTTCAGACCCCCCCCCCAAATGTAATTAATCACAAGTGTGGTCAAGTAATCCAGGCTTCTATCATTTTGTTGCCCCTTGCTTCTCCCATATGCTCAGTTGCCATGCTGCTATGGTATTTCTGGTCCTGATCTTGTCTCTCTCTGGACGGTTCTCCCTAGTAAGCCCAAAGGAGGTATTCTACAGAACAAATAAGTTCCAGTTCCTTCCTACTTAAAACCATTGATTTTCTATTGCCATTAGAAGAGAAGAACCCCGATACTCTTACAGTTTACTATCACTTGAATGTCCCCCATTAAAATAGTTATGAAAATACCATCCCTGTATTCATTATTAAGAGAGTCCAATATTAAATCAACTATGGCATTTGGAAGCATGGCCATAGAAATAATTACAGCTAAACAAATCTCTCAGGCCGCAGTCATAATCACAAAGAAGTAGCCTTACAAGAATAGGAGAAGTATGAGCTAAGATGTTCTCTCCTTCCATGTTGATGCACTTCACTTCACGGCCTTGGGAACATACAGTATCCACGTCAACATTACGGAACTCAGTCAATATGGCTATATTACTTAAAGCTTTCCATCTGTAGTGGATTGAATATGCTTAGCCCATAGGGAGTGATAATGTTAGGAGATGTAGCCTTGTTAGAGGAAGTATGACACTGCTGGGGTGGGCTTTAAAGTTCCACCCAGGGTTAAAAGAATCAGTTTTCTCCTGGCTGAAGTAAGATCAAGATGCAAAACTCTCAGTTCTTCCTAAGCCATGCATGTCTGGATGCTGCCATGCCCCTGCCTTGATGGTAATGGACTGATCTTCTGAACCTGTAAGCCAGCTCCAATTAAATGTTGTCCTTTATAAGACTTGCCTTGGTCATGGTGTCTCTTCCCAGCAGTAAAACCCTAAGACATTATTCTTTAGAATCATGAACTAAATAAACATTCATTCTTTTTTTCTAATTTTTTTCTTTTATTGAAAACCAATTTTTCTTATACAATATATTGTGATTATATTTTCTCCACCCTCAACTCCTCTGAGACTCTCTCCACATGCCTCCCATCTAAACATAATACCCTTCTTATTTTTCATTAGCAAACAAATGAACATTTAAAGACTAATATTAAAATAAAATAAGATAAATCAAAAACCAACCCAAGCAGAATAGGACAAAATAAACAAAATAAAAGATCCAAGGTCCGGGAAGAAACACACATAAACATATAGACATATACCTTCTTATTTTTCTGCCTGTAATGTTTGGTTGTAGCCATGGAATGAGGCAAATACTCATCCGCCCAAAAAAATGTTTGAAACCTATTACTGATAAAATCCTTGAGCTGATATTCCCTGTGCTTCAATGACCATGATCACTCAGCCAGCTGTTTCTGACTTTCCCCCAGACACCTGTGCTGTGTCCTGTTAGCACTGCTACAGTCCTAAGATATTGCTTGCCAAGTTTCCTCCTCATGGGCCTTAACTTACACTCTCTCTTCTTCAAGCAAACCTACACTATGTGACCCCTATATATTTTTCTCTTTAGAGAAAAGTCATTCCCTGGCCTCCACAACCATCTATATACAAATGCATGTGTACCCACATAGGAATCTATCTATACACACACAAACACACACACACACAAATATTTCATATATCACCCACATTTATTCCATCTATATACCTATCATCTGTGTATATATGTATGTATGCATCTATCTATCTATCTATCTATCTATTTATCTATTTATCTATCATCTATCTATCACTTTGAAACTGCTGTAGCTTCAGAATTTTTCTTACCTATATGGCATGTTTCAAGAGTTGCAAGAAAGAGATGGGCAGAGGAGCATTTCTCAAGTGATAATTCCCACTTGTAATTTGTCCTATAGCAGATTCATTATTACAACTGCCCATGAATTTCAATGGCTTAATACTGTTGATTGATGTTTTATCTCATGGTCTCCTGTAGGTCATTGGGTACATAGTAAGAGTTCTGCTTTGCAAGTTTACTGAGAACATTTGTAGCTTTATTCTTGCCTGTGGTTCCATTGCTTGCTGTCGGAGCATCTACAACTGAGTCACAACTGGGAGAAACGAGATCAGGACAGATGAACTGGGTGTTTCACAAGTATACATCTCTTCTGCTTCCAATATGGTGGCTAGAATTCAGGACCTGATTTCATTCAGACCCCTGATATCAAGAAAGAGTAAAGTTATACAGTCTCCCTCTGTGTGCATAAAGAAAATTAAGTTCTCTTTTTTCCAAAGGGGGGAAAAATGGCATTGGTGATAAGTATGTCAAAAGTTCCAAACTTGTCCATGGTTTTGATATTTGATGATTTGCTATGAGAAATTACAGGACTTAGCAAGGTTTTGTTTATAATTCTGCTTTTATTATATCAAAGTAGTTAAAAAAATCACAAAGGGAGCAATATTAGGAGAATATTAGGGAGCAATATTAGGAGAATATATACAGAGCAATATTAGGAGAAAACCCAATGCAAGCCTCTGAAAGGCCTTTCTTAGTCACATGAAATATGCTTAGTTCTTGCAGCCCTGAGTCACGATAACACTTATAAAAGTTGTCTAGCAAGAATGCTCATTAGGAATTCGGTACCTAGCATACTCAACTTCTGGAATTCAGGAAGCAAAGCAGGTGTTCAACATCACGTTTATCCTTTGCCTAAACAGTTTTGGCGAATGAACTACTCAGAAGAAATGCTAGAAACTCTCAAAATTCAACTTTTCAAACAATAACCAGGTCAAAATTTATAAGCAGGCCTTTCTGACAGCAATAGTGTGAATTCTGCTAAGATTTATTTTTTTTCTGCATGAAAGTCAGCCTATTACAAAGTAAAAAAATTTAAGGTAATTAGACCCTTGTTCTGGCTATTTTCTGTGAAGCCCATCTCTCTAGGCTTCATTTATTTTACCATATAAAACTGTAGGAACAACACCTCACATATTCTTTGCAAAGAAAATGAATATGTCGCATAGAACACAGACTGCCTGTCATGATGACACCCAAACTGTGGCTGCTATTAGTATTACTCTATTATCCTCATAATCCCGAGTGCCATTGTTACTGCTCTGCTGCTCTGAACCCTGACTCTCTCTGAAAGCTCATCCTAGAGAAATTGTTGCTTTACATGCGAATTTTGATTTATGTTTTATATGACTACCCTTACCTCATAAACTATTGCAAGACACAAATCATTTTACCTAAAGACAAATGTAGACATTTAGTACTCTTGTAGTGGCTTTCATTCTGCCTTTTCAATTCCTGGAAGAAACTAGTATAACTTTTCCTATAATTATTCTTTTCCTGGGATTTGAAGAACAAAGAGGGCAAGAGGAAGGCTCAGAAGGTAAAGGCCCATGCAACACAAGGCTAGTGACTTAAGCTCCATTTGTAGATCCTGTACAGAAGCAGATAAATGACTCTACAATGATGTCCTCTAGTCTCCACACTCCAGGGTGTGGATGCCCAAATACCCGTCAGCATATGCACAGGCACACACACACACACACACACACACAAACACACACATGCACACACACTCACACACAGACACACACAGAGAGACACATGCACATACACAACACACAGACAAACACATCATAAATAATTTTTAAGCAAAAGAGACAACCTATTTTTTTATATTTTCTATGTATAATATAACACAACAGGGAATATAAGTATTCTCTAAGAAAAATAAAGGCAAACATTGTATAAAGCAAAAATCACCAGAAACGTTTCTAAAGATGCTAAGCTTATTCATTCCTTGGAAACAATCCTGTAAGATAATGTTTTAGTTTTGCTTTCAGTCACAGCTGCTTTGGGTCAGATTGATAAGTTAGTTTTGCTCTACTGGGACTTTATTCAGAAACACAAGTTCCTCCCTTTACAGTGTCCTGCTGTCCAATGTACAGTACAGTGTACCACTGTTATTTAAACTGATCTACCCCCCCCCCCCATATTCCAAACCAGCAGAAAGGTAAAGGTTATCATCTGGAGGAATTAACATGACATTTTCATATCAAGATAATGCAAAGATTTTATTCATCACTTTTATTTGCATAAATGGCCCAAATTTAGTCATATGGAGCTTGGAATCTAACTAAACAGTATATGTAGATAGGAGAAACTAGATTTTTGGAGACAGCTAGCACTGTCAGGAAGTCAATAAAAACCTGCTTCTAGAGATTTTGGGTGGGTGAGTGTTTCTAAAGATTCCTCAAGTTTCATCTAATCTTCCCCATATCAATGTTTCAGTCTGAGAATACCCACCTGACACCACAAACTCAGATATCACTTGGAGGACAAACACTTAAAAAAATACTGTTTTAAAAATACTGTTAAAAAAAATTGCTGTTTTATGGATGCCTTGAGATCCGCTGTTCTTCTTAGCACTGGGTCCTAGAACTAAATACACAGTAAATTTAAAAAGAGCTTCTTCCAAAGAGGCTGGTAACGGAAATTGTTGTGCATACAACACAACCTTCACAGTACAGATCTCAAACACAGGGCACTGGAGAGCTATTGTGTGGATCAACCTGACCCAAGAAGACTGTTAATGAAAGTTGTCATCCATGGAGCCCAATACACACAGCACAGATCATAAGTAAATAGTGTCAGTTAGGCTGCTGCATGGATGAACTACATCCCAGGAGATGGTTAACACAAGGTGTTGTCCATGGACCTCAACACATATAGCACAGATCTGAAACATGGATAGACTGCTATGTGAACCAACTTCCAACACAAAGGCTGTTAACACAAGTTGTCTTCCATGGAACCCAACACACAGCACAGAAATCAAACATAGAGCATCAGGTAGAGTGCTGTGTAGACCACTGCAACAGGATTTATCTTTCTCATTCTTTTTTAGAAAACATAATTGGTTCACAAAAGATGTATTGTTAGGAGCTTAATAAATTATTTTTCAAATTCAGCATACATTCCTTAAATAGCATGCTGTGCAAGTACATATTTTGTGGTTAAAACTAAAAACAAATCTATGGCAGTATTTATCACAGTGAGTTGCTGGCAAAGAACCACTCCAGAAAAAAATGATAATTTTGCATTTTTTATAATCTCCACCTAAATGTGTTCATTAATATAAGTCTAACTGGCAATTATTCCAATGATCCTGACAAGCAATCAAATTTCCATTAAAATAAGTTGCCAAAACTTCATGAGTCTGCATAATGCTAAATTTGGTTTGAGTGAATAAGACCGTAAATCATCATAGCTCTGTAGTGATTGATTTAATTTGACAAAAATACAAGGGATAAAAATCTGTCAAAAGAAAATGAAAAAGAATGGGTTATTCCCTTACCTCTGCACATTATAATGAATTATATTTAACATGCAGCATTCCTATTCTAGTAGAATTTTAGATTGAGACAACATTCCTCACCTCAAGCCACATCTAGTTTTAACCATTTCCCTCTAGCATGCTGAATGCACCAATGCTTTCCTGAGTAGGTACCATGCTTCAGTGACCTTGCTACTCATAGGTATATATTACTGAGGAATAGGGTTGACCCACAATAAGAAAGTTCAGTGGAAGAAATGAAAATTAATGTACAACTAGAGACTAAACTTTATGAGGGAAACCTGGAAAGAATTCAAAGGTCAATTATGTTGCGTTGACTAGACTATGGTCCTCACTTTTTGGTCAAGTGATATTCTTGTTGTTATTATAAGGTTTCTTTATCGTATGTGTAATTAGCATCTGTAGTTAATTGGATTACATTTAAGACTATATGTGAATATACAAATATTTATATGCATGTAATAACAGTTGATGAAAAAAAAGTAAAGGCCCTGGGTTTGAAGGAGTGTGGGGAGGAGTACACTTGAGGGATTGAAGGGAGAAAGTGGAAGAAAGAATTACTGTGATTATAAAAAAGTTATATACCACCACAATATTTTCCTATTTTAAACTTATTTCATTTAGATTTTCAAATAAGTCTGAATGAAACCTGCATAAGGTAGCTAACAAATTACATATTATAAATTCCACAACATTAAGAAAGAAGAAAACTGAATTTTACCCAAACTTGGTTCAAGAGAATTACTGCTATTTAGCATCCAACATATATATCTGATTAAAAGTCAAATAAATATTAAGAGATCTTTTCCCATGCTGTTATTTAAATACACCAGTGATGGTTTCTCCTATTTTATTATTTATTTTAATCCCCCCCACACACACACACACAAAGTAGTTCCTAGACATAGCAGACAACTGTAGGCAGTTACCTAGTTTTGAGTCTGACCAGCCTAAGACTGCATCCTGTGTTGTACCATAGAGAGAACTTGGTGTTTGTCAAAGCATGTAGAGAAAGGAAGAACAACATAATCCAAACAGCAATTTAGTGCCTATTCCAAGAAAGCACATAGTGTAATTTATGCACCTAAACTCCAAGCTAGGCCCTCTTCCTGTAAACATAGTCAATGCAAAGATCTATAGGGGAAACAAAAACAAAAACAAAAACAAATAGCCGGACATCGTTTGCAATGGGTAGCTTCCAAGAAAGGGTATGATTAATTACCTTCATGGCCTGCTGTTACAGAGTGTGGTCTATAATTATTTTACAGTCCTGGTAAGTCATCCACCATGGTTGCAGGTGGGATGAGGGTGGGTAGTAACACTCCTCATGAAATTAATAGCAGATTAAATATATCTCAAGCAAACATATACAAGCGAGCAATTTGCTGCTTGTCAGATTCAGAATCAAGGCACCATGTAATCTGTGCAATGAAGCAAACGTGAATACTTTTTTTTTCTTCAGAAACTCCACATAAAACCACATGTTAGTTCCCTAATGGAAAACAAGCTTATTAGTGAGAATATTTTGTATGATATTTATTAATACATGCTACTGATTGATTAGATGGGCTGTATTTATTAAAAACAGAATGGGAGCATGGAGTTAATCACCATTTTAAAAATTAATTATTTATGTGGCTAGACTCCTCTCTAACTGATCATATCACTCTCTCCTGGAGGTGAAAAAGTTGGTGTTCAAGAAGCAAGACTGTTTCCTGCCAGACATGGGTACTGCCTTTTTATGTGCATTCTTAAGCATAGAGGCTTAGAAGAGACATAGTTTAATGCAGAAAAACACTAAGGTGGTCAGATATGCAAACCTGGATTCCCATCTCAGCTCTAACACTGATGTTTTACCCTGGAAAACTTCCCTAGTAGTCTACTTATGTGGGGATAGGGTTTGTATTAACTACTTTACAATACTCATGAAAGGACTACAGGAAAGAATGTGTGAGACAGAGATTCCATGAGGATATTCTGTACCTTAAAAACAGCCAACAAAACTAAAACTTCAATAGGAAACCCTTTACATTTCCTATTGAAGGTAAATTTAGTCACTGTTCTCCTATGGTACCATAAGTGTTAGTTAAAACCTACCCTCTCATTCCATTAGAGGCAAATGAAGAAGCCAAACTTATGTTGTGAGGATGAAGTTAAGTAGCTTGGTCTCTCTTCTGTATCACAACTCAGGACCCTTTCTGCTACACCAAACTACCTCTGAAATTCCAAGACCCCATACCAATCTATGTAATCTTCAACTGGCAGTTCACACGCATTTATTGAGTTTCTTCTGAAGTTACAACTCTATTAAACACTTGGGAAATAAATAGTCAGCTAGTAAATATAAGGTTTACATTCCAGAAGTAAAGATCCAATATCATACCTGTTTGTCTATATTTTCTGTGTTATTGATGTGGAGCAGGGACTATCTCCAGTGTGCTTGGGTTTTTTTTTTTTTTTTTTTTTTTTTTTTTGGTTTTGCTGGAGGTGGTGGTAGTGGTGGTGGTGATTTTTGTTGTTCAGTGTGGAAATCAAATCTTCAGTAGCACAGAAGCTTCCCAGGGACATACAGTTAATTATATGAGACACTTATAGTAAATAGTCTACTGTTTCAGCCATAATTTCCAGCCTAGAATTTTAATAACAACACAGGGAAGGTCTAACAATATACAGAATAAATAATTAAAAAACATCTTGACCTTAAAAGGAAGGAATATAAAGTTATCCTATAAGTCAAGTAGGTAGAACCATAATTCACTATTCTTCACAGCATCATTCCTGTGATCAACCTGATCAGCATGATTGTTTGCTATTCACCTGCTATGTGGAGTTTCAAAGTGATCTGTAAGACAACAGAGGAACTCGACAGAGGGTAAAGCATTCAGAGAGAGTCTACAGTACGTGAAAGTGACTGAGTGGGTTTATATCCTGATTCCTGCAAACACTGTTTAGCCTATACATACATCAGATCTAATTAAAATACGATAATGGCCCTTTTGTCTAACGAATCACATGAACTAGTTGATATTCTGAAATAGGAAAAAGTAAAGGACAAAACTGAAAAGATAAAGAACCCCATCCTGTTTGGGGGTTTAAGGCATCTCTTGAGCTCCAAAGACAGATGCAGAGTAGGTAATAGCATGAATACATATGCCTAGGGTTCATGGGAGAGTTTTTGCTGGTCAATAAATATTGTGACATCAGTATTTAGACTGAACTGATATCCATGAGGCTAGGTGAGATCACCAAGCGAGCAGGCTCAGATAAGGTCACCCTGACACTTTAGAAATATCATTCCAACAGAGTAAGGGAAATGAGAGTGGAAGCTGTTAGACCAGCTGGAACTGTGTTGCAGCAGTTCAAGCTTCAGATTTTTTAGGATAACAGATGTAGCCATGGTAATACCAAAATGTGAATCATACATAGGGATGTAATCACAGCTAGAATATAAATATAGCAAAATGTTACAAGGGCAGTCCAGTTCTTTGACTTTGGGATATGAAAGCACAGCAGGTACAATTTCTTTGGAATTTATGCTACATGCTTCTATTAGTTATTGTTCTATTGCTGTCATGAAACACCCTGAGCAAGGTAATTTATAAAAGAAAGTATTTAATTGGAGGATTGCTTATCATTTTAGAGCTTTAGTCCATGATCATCACTGAGGGAAGCATGGCAGCATGCATGGTGCTGGAACAGCAGATGAGATCTCTCATCTGATCTGCATGTTGCAGGCAACACACACACACACACACAGAGAGAGAGACAGAGACAGAGATAGAGACAGAGACAGAGAGGCAGACAGACAGACAGAAAAACAGAGGGAGAGAAACGGGAGGGGGGGTTATGACACAGGGCCTGATATAAGCTTTGCAAAGCTCACCTATTGATACACATCCTCTAATAATGTGGCACCTCCTAAATCTTCACAAAGGATTTCACTAACTTGGGACCAAGCACTCAAATAAATGTGCCTATGTAAGCCATTTTCATTCAAACTACTATATGACACCATAAGAAAAACTTAGCTCCCATCTTACAGCAGAGTTCACAAATTTTAGTATTTCAAAGAAAACCACCTTTTTTCTTGTAGACCATCATCTCCAACCCATACTAATTTAGGCTTCACTCTATCCCTGCTATTTGTCGCCATTGTATCCTTCCTCCATACTGAAAGGACTTGAGGTAGTAATGAGACAAGCTGCATGCAAGGTTTCTGGTGTTTATCTTCTTTGGGGCTTTTCTCTTTTCCGGTAAGTTTGGCTATTTATAAATCCATGAAACTATTTGCTTCTCATCAATCCCGTTGTTCAGGTTTATAATTGTAATTCTTTCTTACTTGTGGCCAACATTCATAAATCAAAATTTTTTTATGTGTGGAGGGTAGGATTGTGTGTGTGTGTGTGTGTGTGTGTGAGAGAGAGAGGGGGGGGAAGAGAGAGAGAGAGAGAGAGAGAGAGAGAGAGAGAGAGAGAGAGAGAGAGAGAGAGAACATGAGAATGTCTAAGAAGTAAATGCATTTTGCCTGTCATGAACTTCTTACTACTAACCTTAGCCCTTGTTTTTGTTGACTGTGGCTGTGTATCAGTTAGGAAACTTTAAAACTTGGTGGCTTCAAACATGAGGGATGCAAGAGACTGACATCCAGAGGCTTACCTTCAGATTATAAAGTATGAGGATTCTACTGAGGCATTCTACATGTGGTATCTCTGTATGGTTGATTTCCAGCTTGTCTACTCACGAGCTGGCTATTCTGTTGCAGTTGTTGGAAGAGCTAATAGCTAGCTGAGTGTCTCTAATTATCCTTGCTCATAGTTAGTGCTGTCTGCTGATCAGTTTCCCCATTTATTCAACAATGTCACAACCCAGCGTTTTAGAATATAACCATGTTTGGAGAAAAGGTTTCAATGAATTAAGTTAAAAAGAACATATTAGCATGAGACAGGTCCAACACGTGTGTTCATATAAGAGAGGTGTTAGGTATGCGCTTGTACAGAGGAGATGCAGCTTTGTGAAGAGGCAGCAATCAGAATAAATTGGCAAGTCCAAGTGAGAGTTCTCAGAGTAAGCCAATCCTGCTGGGACCTTGAGCTCAGAATTCTGGGCATCAGAATTTGGAGGAAATACATTTCTGTTGTCTAAGCCCCACACTTTGCTGAGTTTTCTAAAGCTAATACAGCTAGGTTGAAATTGCTCACAGCATGGGGAATTCAACATAGTTACGGTTCTTACATGATAGATCGATTTTATGGGAAAATAAATGGAAATATACCAGTGCTTATAAAAAAGCAGAGGCTGGAGTAACTATTTCTTTTGTTTTCTGTTGACCAAAGCATATCACACAGCCTATGAGCCTATAAAGGAAAGTTTAATTTATTTTGTTTGTTTTGTTTGCTTTTTGTTTTTCTGGTTTGTTCTGTTTTATTTTTCAATCAGCAAATATTTACTGCTCAGTGTTACAAAAATGGCAAGAAGATTTTAATTTATTTTGTTTGTTTTGTTTGCTTTTTGTTTTTCTGGTTTGTTCTGTTTTGTTTTTCAATCAACAAATATTTACTGTTCAGTGTTACAAAAACGGCAAGAAGATAAATCCTGTTAGGAATATTTTTTTTATAACTTTTTATTGATTCTTTGTGATTTATACACCATGAACCCCCAGTCCAACTCATCTCCTGGTCCCTTTGAATCTGCCTTCTGGCCTTGCAACCTTCCCCGGTCCCCAAAATGTAAAACATACAAACAGGCCAAAACAAAAACAAGCAAAGCAAAACATAAGAAAACATGGTGGAAGCTGTAGTGAGTTCCGCAGTATACCCCTTGTCCACACTTGCAAACGTTCATTGCAATGAGCCATTGGTTTTGTTTGAGGTCTCTGGCTTCTATGATACTATCTATCAATATTGAATCTGCTGCCTTCTGTGGGACCCCTGGTTATTCTGTTGTTGCTCTGTGTCATGGGGATCCTGCGGTTTTGGGTCAGCAGGACCTGTCCTTTTGTGAGCCCCAACAGTTCACAGATGATGTAGACTTGGGGGTGGGCCAAGTCAAGATCTGGATCTGGGCCTGGGTGCCACTGAGCTGCTCAGCCTGCCTGCTCTCTCTTACTGGCACCACGAGGGTGAGCTCTCTCATTGTTCAGGCTAGGCCTCACATTGGCAGAAGGCAGGGTCTCTTCTGCTCTCATGCCCTCAGGGAGGCTCACCTGCAACCACACCTCTGGAGCGAGCTCCATGCTACATAATCAAGGTGCTAGGCTGGTCCTCCCGAGTGCTGTTACAGGCAAGGGGCTGGGCCAGCTCTCTTGCTCTCACACCTTGGGAGCTAGGTCTTCCAGACCTTTCCCATCAGGACCTGTTCCACTGTGTTGCCGAGGCAAGGCACAGAATGGGTTTTTGATTCACTTTCTTTATGTATGGAGTTGTGATGTAAGATTTCAGGGAAAGAAGAAATTGGCAGCCAATATTTTGTTTTTGTTTGTTTGTTTTCGAGACAGGGTTTCACTATGTAGCCTTACCTGCACTGGAACTCACTATGTAGGTTAGGATAGTCTTGAACTCAGATCGGCCTGCCTCTATCCTCTGAGTACTGGGATTGGAGACATGCACTGCCTCACTTGGCAATAGTTGCCATCATTGAAGAATATCTCTAGAGCAAACGCTGGTCAAGGGACACACTTCTCTCCAGCTCTCAGCATTGCTATGTATATCAGTTTGTCTTCACATTGATGACCGTCATCCTATCTCTGCCTCCTGATCAAGGGAAGTATATAAGTGTGTCACTATACACTTCAAAATCAGTTGATATTTTTATTAATGGCATTGTGTTCAGGACAGCTTTAAACCTTTACATGCATTCTGGATTTCATTTGTGCTGGCTTCTGAAACACTTTTAACGCACCAGATTTTATAAAAGGAAGTGGCATGTCTTTACGTCTAGATTACAAGCCACTTAGTTATTTGCACTGAGATGGAATTCACTTTTAGAACTTAAATAATTACTTTTATGTGGTCCTCTTTTAAAAGTTACACATTTACTGAGACAACTTTAAAAAGCATTCATATTGTTTAGTGGATCTTTTGGTTATTTAAAACTTAACACTTTTCTGTCTTACAAGTTAATATTAAATCATTACCATTTTAATTTTTGTTGACAATAAAAAAAAACTAATTTTAAAAGGTTCTGAATTCTGTCCTAATCACTTGCAGACTTTGTTTTCTACTTCGGTGAGACACTGATGCTATTACTGTCATAAACCACATTTTTCAGGTACAAATTCTATCAATGGAAGAATCTACTTTCTGTCTGTCTTTCTTTCTGTCTTTCTTTCTTTCTTTCTTTTTTTCTTTCTTTCTTTCATCCTCATAGTTCCTTTTCTTTCTTGCTCCCTCTTCTCTCCTCCCTCTTCTTTCCTTTTCTCTTCTCATTCCCTCCCTTCCCTCCCCTCTCCTCCCTTTCCCTCTTCTCCTCCTTTCCCCTTCCTCCCCTCTCCTTCTTTCCTCTCCCTTCTCCTCTTCTCTTTCTCTTCCTCCCTTGCCCTATTTCCCTCTCTTCCTCTCCACTTCCCTCCTTTCCTTTCCTCTACATCCTTCCTTCTTCTCCTTCCTTCCCTCCTTCACCTCCTTTCCTCCCTTCCCTCTCCTCCCCTCCCCTCATCTCCTTCTTTCCTTTCTCTCCTCTACTGTCCTCCTCACTTTCTATTCTGTCTCAGCCTATCAAGAGAGAAGTGTTTCTTTCACTTAATTCACATATGTACTAATTATGGCCCAAATTTCCAAAAAAATAGTCTCTTAGCATAATCTCAGTTTTTTTTTTATCCAAGTGTTGATGGAATTGAGACTCATTCTCTTTATTTTGCATCCTTTCCTAGGACTTGGGTTTCTCCTCTATAAAGGTTGCCACGTATTATTTCTAACACTAGAATTATAATTAGTAAGTTATTTTTTAAACAAAGTAAGAGAAAAAATGATTGAGCAGAAAGATTAAGATAGAAAGGGTATTAAGAGGGGACAACAGGCTGAAAAGGCCCTAAACTTGATATACATGTAGAAATTGTCAAGGCATTAAAAACTTTTATTAAAAAAAGTTCACAAGAGAAAGGAAAAATCCTTCTTGCTTTATGTTTATGGAAGCCTTTCTACTTCAGTTTTTTATATTTATTTTTTATTGGATATTTTATTTATTTACAATACAGATGTCATCCCCTTTCCCCATTTCCCCTCCCTATAACCCCCTATCCCATCCCCCTTCCTCCTTTATGCTTTTATACCATTTTGACTACATGCATGTATTAAGGTCAGTTCTAGGTTGAGGGTCTAGCAATACAGTAGATGCAAATAGTTGAGGAACCAGCAATACAATAAACACAAGTAGTCAAAGAAAAAGCAAGGCATTAAACCCAATTTTGTGAACACTCCGTGATCATTGTTTCTAAAGGCTTATCAGGATGACCAAAGTATCTGAGCCTACTTCCCTGTCCTAGCCCAAGGTCATTTTCATGTCTGAAGTTTACTTCCTTGTTCTAGCCTAAAATTTAGATTCCTGTCTGAAATTACTTCTTTGTTCTAGCCTAATGTTTAGGTTCCTGCATGAGATTAGTTCTTTTTTCTAGCCTAATGTCAGATTCCTACGTGAAGCCTACTTCCTTGTCCTTGGCCAATGTCATATTCCTGCCAAGCAGCCCATTTCCTTGTCCTTGGCCCATGTCAGGTTCTTGCTAAGCAGCCCTAAAGGCTCTCCGCCTCCCTGCTTTTTTATTTCTTTAACAAGACTGAGCCTGTCTTAGGTTGTTCTGACTAGAATGCCTTCCTTACACACCATGGATTATGCATTATCAAAAGCAATGCATTTCTGTTTTAGGTTCGTAAGGCTCTGTGCAGAATCTTACCCATCCTTAGCTTGCCAGCCTGTTAATTTAATAACTCTGTCTGGAGGTCCATTTTCAGGTTCAAGCCATGTACTTGGCTTTCAACATGTTGATGTTGTTAAAGAAAAGCTTTAACACAATGGGCAGGAATAAAAGTATTCCCAGGACAAAAAGGGCTAGCATGATCAAGCTATATATAACATTTTGAGCTTGACCAAAATAAAATACTGACCTCAGGCCATGGGTAATTTTATCAGCAGTATCTACCACATCAGGAGAGCAGCATTCTTGAAATTCATGATGCTCTTTATCCTATTCAAATTACTGGAAGGAGGTTCAAAACTTAAGGGTAAGGAGCCATCTTGAGTGTCATGCCAAATACCATTGGATCATGTTAGTTCTTCAATTTACAGTGGTAGTCATTAGGAAGTCAATTAGGAAGAAGTTTAATGACATGTGCAGTGTATTTGGCATAATTCTAACATCTCTTGGGATGTTATATTATTTATCTAATTGAACATTTTGCAACATGGAATAGATATCCTCCCCTCCCAGAATCACTTCTGCTTTCTTAGTTTCTATGCTGCACCTCCTGATGCACTAATCAGGAGTGTTCACTCATCTGAGGCCTTCTTTCCCTTCACATATTGCTGAGTACTCCTGCTCCACACAGCAGACACCATGCAACTTGTTCCCAAGCTATGCTGTACAATAGCAGGTACCCTTTATACTCAGGGAATCCTGTGAATATCAACCCACTATTACTATTAAGGTCAGGAAAAATAATACAATGGCCTACTGTCATAAAGAACTACAAGATGAGAGTAAAGGTACTGTGGGGGAGCGGGGGGAAGGAGAATTGGTTTTCTGGGCAGAGTGAAAGAAATGAAACAGAATCTAGGGGGAGGGGATGATGATTGGATCAGAACCTAGAAGGTCAGAGAACAGAACTCAGTAGCTATTCTGATGACCCATGTCCAATGAAGAAAAATGAGATCAGTAGCAGCTGGACGTAACAAGAGAGCCTGGTTCGCAGTGAAAAGAGCAGCTAGTAGCTAAAGAAGGTATTGGGTTAGCATAGCATTAAGTACAAAACCGAGGTGTAGGAGTTTCTAAATGTGGGGTTTGAAATCTCTCCAGAATACCAGCTTAAGATTAAAGATGCTTAAAGAGGCGACACTTGTAAAACTTGTAAAGGTATAATGGAATGCCAAAATTTACAGTCATGAGCAGTTGATTGCTACTTGGGGAAGTATGTTTGGGGTTATGGATACTGGAGGCTGTCCATGCTTCAGGGGATGGCCCCACACCCCTCCATTTATGGAATACACTAAATGGATTTAGTGTACTTTTTTTTTTTTTTTTGATTTCGTGACATTTTCCCCTTCATCTTTTTTTTTTTACTTTCTTTTTTTATTGGATATTATATTTACATTTCAGATTTTATCCCCTTACCCCATTCCTCCAACCACCCAGAAACCCCTATCCCATTCCCCCTCCTCCTGATTCTATGAGTATGTGCCCCCACCTACCTCCCTACTCCCACCTCTCCACCCTCGAATTCCCCACACACACACTCAGTGTTCAGCCTTCATGAAACCAAGGATCTCCTCTGCCACCTATGCCAAACAAGGCCATCCTCCATTCATGTACAGATGGAGTCATGGGTCCCTCACTATGTGCTCCCAGGCTGGTGGTTTAGACCCTGTTGAGCTCTGGTTGGTTGGTATTGTTGCTCTCCTCATGGGGCCACAAACCCTTTCAGCTCCTTCAGTCTTCTCTCTAAGTCCTCCATTGGGAACCCCTTGATCAGATCAATGGTTAGCTGTGAGCATCCACCTCTGACTATGTCAGACTCTGGCAGACCTCTAGGGAGACAGCTATATCAGGCTCAGCAAGCACTTCCTGACATCCACATCAGTGTCTACATTTGGTGACTGTACATGGGATGGATACCCAGGTGGAATGGTCTCCTGATGGCTCTTCCTTCAGTTTCTGTCCCACACTTTGTTTCCATATTTGCTCCCTTGAGTATTTTTGTTACTCCTTCTAAGTAGGACCAAGGCATCCACACTTGGTCTTCCTACTTCATGAGCTTCATGTGGTCTATGAGTTGAATCTTGGCTATTTCAAAATTTCGGGCTAATATCCACTTATCACTGAGTAAATACCATGTGTGTTCTTTTGTAATTAGGTTACCTTACTCAGGATAATATGTTCTAGTTCTATCCATTTACCTAAGAATTTCTCAATACATTATTTTTAATAGCTGAGTAATACTCCATTGTGTAAATGTACCACATTTTTTGTATCACTATTTTTTGTATCACCGAAGGAGGGACTGTCTGGAGACCATTCCACCTGGTATGAGGTGGTATCTCAGGGTTGTTTTGATTTGCATTTCCCTGATGACTAAGGATGTTGAGCATTTCTTAAGGTGCTTCTTGGCCATTTGAGTTTCCTCAGTTGAAAATTCTTTTTTTTTAGCTCTGTACCCCATTTTTTAATAGGGTTATTTGGTTGTCTGCAGTCTATTCAATATAGTACTGGAAGTTCTAGCCAGTGCAATTAGACAACAAAAGGAAGTCAAAGGGATACAAATAGGAGAGGAAGAAGTCAAATTTTCACTATTTGTAGATGATATGATAGTATATTTAAGTGACCCTAAAACTTCCACCAGAGAACTCCTAAACCTGATAAACAACTTCTGCAAAGTGGCTGGATATAAAATCAACTCAAACAAATCAGTAGCCTTCCTCTACTCAAAGGATAAACAGGTTGAGAAAGAAATTATGGAAATGACACCCTTCACAATAGTCACAAATAATATAAAATATCTTGGAGTGAATCTAACCAAGCAAGTGAAAGATCTGTATGACAAGAACTTCAAATCTCTGAAGAAAGAAATTTAAGAAGATCTCAGAAGATGGAAAGATCTCCCATGCTCCTGGATTGGCAGGATTAATTTAGTTTAAATGGCCATCTTGCCAAAAGCAATCAACAGATTCAATGCAATCCCCATCAAAATTCCAAATCAATTCTTCATAGAGATAGAAAGAATTTGCAATTTGCAAATTCATTTGGAATAACAAAAAACAAACAAACAAAAAATAAAAAAAACAGGATACCGAGAACTATTCTTGACAATAAAAGAACTGGGGGAATCACCATCCCTGACCTCAAACTATACTACGGAGCAGTAGTGATAAAAACTGCATGGTATTGGTACAGAGACAGGCAGGAAAATCAATGGAATAGAATTGAAGATCCAGAAATGAACCCACACACCTATGGTCACTTGATCTTTGACAAAGGAGCTAAAACCATCCGGTGGAAAAAGGACAGCATTTTCAACAGATGGTGCTGGTTCAACTGGAAGTCAGCATGTAGAACAATGCAAATCAATCCATTCTTCTCCCCTTGTACAAAGCTCAAGTCCAAGTGGATAAAGGACCTTCACATAAAACCAGATACACTGAAACTAATAGAAAAGAAGGTGGGGAAGACCCTCAAATACGTAGGCATAGGGGAAAAGTTCCTGAACAGAACACCAGTGACTTATGCTCTAAGATCAAGAATTGACAAATGGAACCTCATAAAATTGCAAAGCTTCTGTAAGGCAAAGGACACAGTCAATAGGACAAAACGTCAACCAACAGATTGGGAAAAGATCATTACCAATCCTACATCCAATAGAGGGCTAGTGTATTTTTTTAATGAAAATCTCGAAGTTGAGAAGTGTAGAAGGAAGGAAGTCTTGTAGTTGAGAAGAACTGAAGGGAGGAAATCAGTGGAGTGGATGTGATCATTTCTCTCTCTCTCTCTCTCTCTCTCTCTCTCTCCCTCTCTAAATATATATATATATATATATATATATATATATATATATATATATATATATATAAGCAATTTTAAAATTACAATAACTAAAATAGACATAAACAATAATTTTAATTTTTAATTTTTGAGATTATAGTATAATTACATCATTCCCCTCCTTCCTTTGCCTCCATTCAAAATCTCCCATGTACCCCTCATTGCTCTCTTTAAAATTCATGGTGTCTCTTTTTTTTTAATCATTGTTATATAATTCAATGTGTGTGTTTGTGTGTGTTTTTTTCTAAATACATAAATACAACGTTCTTGGTTTGTGTAACTTTACTTGTACGTTTTTAGTCTTTGTTGATATTCCTTCTTCTCCAGAGATTTGGGGTGCTTTTGAAACAGTGTTTTCTCACCAGATAATGTGGCTGACCTACTACTGCTTACTAATGTTGGCCATGAACACAATAGTGACTCTTTTCCTTCTCCCTTAAAATTCCTTTGAATGCTTCTAAATTAAAACATTCTGCAAAACTGATCTGAACATCAAAGGATCATTTGGTTTGTTTGTTTCTGCATGGATGTATTTCCACAGTCACATCTCTATGTCGTCTAGGCCAAGACAAACTCAGTTTACCAAGAAAGAATATAGCAGCTAACTGAGTCCAAGTATTGAATCCTTGATTTTAATAAAGATAAAGTTTTAAAAGTACTGAGTCTAACGGAAGTCAACGGAGGCTAAAATATATCAGTAGAAGAAGCTATGGGGATATTTGCTTAAATTATTTACAATTCCTGTTAGATAAAGAAAATATATTTTTAGAGATCTACAATATATTCAAGTGACTATTATTAATGGTAATATAGTTTGTTCCTAAAGAATGTAAAGAGAAACGGGGCATGTGGTAAAAACCTATAATCCTAGGACATAGGTGGCTGAAGCAAAATGATTGAATTTGAAGCCATTCTGTGTTACATCATGAGACTCTATTCCAAAATGCTATATACCATAAAATGAGCAGTGGGCGTAATAAAGGCTCACCACAAAAATGATAGCTGAGTGTGGCAATGCCTTTGTTAATTATATGAAACTAAGAATCTTGTAACATAATGGAATTCAAAAATTTATATTACAGAAAATAAAATGATATTATCTACAATTTTTAAAAATACATGTGATTTTCAAAAGAAATTTTTTTGTTGCCAACCTATAAAATGTCACCAAAGTTTTATAAAGTTTTCATATCCCTTTCATTTTTGTTTAAAAGTTCCAAGTAAAATATCTCTAGTTAGTTTAAAAAGAGAAACTGGGCCCTGTCTTAGATGCAAACTTACTGAGTTAATAAATCCTCAAGATGAGAGAACTGCTCCAGGGGCCTCAGCTCTGCGTTTGGGGACTAGCCATTCTCCCTTGAATGACTTTTCCCAGCTCAATGTACAGGAAGCCCATAATAACAAGGAATTAGACCTTCCAGGCAGACACCCACAGGGAACAAAGAAACTTCATTTCCCATCCCATGACAACTGGAGGGGCTTTCATCCACCCCCTCAGCTGCTCCTTCAGAGCTTGCTTTGTAAGGAACTATCCCTGGTGTCTGCAGCTCTCTTGTCAGTCACAGTTCTGAAGATAAGGCACTTAACTCCCGAAAGCATTCTTTCTGCTGTCTTGGAAAGGAGACAGTGAAATTTCAATTTCAAGGTATCTTGGGAAAGGCTCTGGCTTCTCCATTTTCCGACAATAGTTCTAAGAGTGTTCCCCGAATGGAGCTCTCTACAGGTGTCATAGCAATGTGGCTTTGCAGGCATGAGCTGGAAAGTTATTTGACTTTCAAATTGTCCTGTGTCTTACTACTACAATATAGAAAGTAATGAGTGACTTAAGACTTCTGTATTTTTGAAAGGAGAAAGTCTTTCTATTCCAAGGTTAATCTTTTTTTTTTTCATTCTTCATGTTAACAAGCATAAGTATATGCTTGTCAACTGTTCCCACTGAACACTGTTCATACTTCATTCATTGGTTGATCAATATTTTGCTGATTAGATCTTGAGACGTTGACAGAGCGGGTAAAAGCACATGTTCTGCAAACGTGAGGACCAGAATCCAAATGTCCAGCATCCACATAAACAAGCGGAGCTTGGTCGCATATACCTACAATCCCGCCATGGTGGGACAGAGATAGATGGATACCCAATAGTTCACTGGCCAGCTAACCTAACCAAATAGGTGAGCTTCTAGTTCAGTGAAAGATTCTGTCTCATGTCAGTAAGGATGTTATCAGGACTGACTAGCAGCTGAGGTAAAAGTCCCCCCTGGACTTGAAATGAAATTTCTCTCTGAGGTTCATGGCGACCAGTGGGACCAAGGATTCTTTTGTCTCTTAGGCCACTGACCTTCTCTGCTAGACTTCTCTTAGATCTCTTGTGAAATTTCAGTCCTCATCTAAAGCTCTACAGAACTGAAGGCTGCTACAATTCATTTTCCTCTATGGTATCAAGCATGGTTTATAAGATGTGAGTGAAAAATAATTGACTAATGCTTATAATCCTTTTACCATAATTCTTTGAATACCAAGGCATTAGTGAGTGCATCATAGCTATGATGGTTAGTCTGGATCATCAACTTGACTGGACTAAGAAGTTCCTAGGAGCCCAGTAAAACTCACTTCTAGTGTGGCTTAGAGGGCATTTTCAGAGTTGATTATCCAAGCTCATATTCTTGTTATCATAGCCAGTACCACTCCCCCAACCCCATTCATGGTTGATATTGACTCAAGTGCTTTGGCAAGCATTATCCTTGCTTCCCCCATCGATTCACTTGACCTCTTAGCTTGCACTTGATGCTATGTTTCATTGTCCACCTCAAAAGTGAATTGACTCTCTGCACAGATTTTTCTCCTCTTTTACCTCTTATGAAAGAGTAGAAATGTTAGAAGCCCCTCTGGTCACATTCAACTTCTCTATATTTTTATTATGTTTTTATCATTGCTTTCCTTTGTATTAGTCTGTTAGCTTACAGATGCTCTCAATGTCTCAGGTGTACCTCCTAATATTTTCCATAAAGCCCAATCCCACATGGATCCCAGATGGGCTTTGGTTTCCCCCCAGTAGATTACTTCCTCTGTACATTAATGAGAAGATGAAGATGGTTTTCCTCCATAACATCCCTTACATGTACATACTTATGAATGAAATATCAGAAAACACAAATGGAAGTGGTTAAAACAGTGGAAAAATATGTGTCTATCTCCAAACAGGAAATTGGAGATAAAGCCTTTTCAGAGGAAGGACACTCAGCTTTGGTCATTATCCTCACATGTCCCATTATCCTCCACCCTAATCATGATGAGACTTGCAGCTCACAGTTACCAGATGTTTTCCTAATCCCAAGTATCCTGCATTTACTTAAAGTACAAAATTTAAGAGTAAATTTGTTTAACATGGAACAAAATAATCCCAGAAGAGCCATCAGCAGAGATTTACTAAGTGAACACTTGACCCAAACTTGGACTGTTTTTCCTCCACAAACTAATCTCTCCCAGTGAAAGGAAGAGACATGGTGACTCAATTGATCTTAGTTTATCCTCTGTATCTTGGTAAGGAGGCACCCTTCCCTAAGGGCATGCATGATGCTCCATGGGCAAAATGTACAAGCTTGGCTTCTACACCCTAAGGAAGGGGATAGAGCATGGCTCCTGGATGAGCAGGCCACAGTGTTCAATTCACGTCAATCATTTTCTTTACTCTTCTGTTCTGAATTCCCTCTGAAGTGTTGTGTTTAGTATTCTTCAATGTTCTGGCCTCCTCCCTTCCAGGCTATAGTCTTGACCATAGCAGCACTCTTGGACTTGTACTGTCTTTCTCTCTGACCCCTCAGGTATGGCCTTCCCAGCCTGTGAGCTCTTGCCACAATGGACTTTAGTGACCTTGGTGGAGTCATCTGCCTTGGTTGCATGTGTAAATTCCCACAGGAACTTAGAATAGACTGCCTGCTGACCTTGCTTTGCAACATAATCCAGCTGAAACAAAGGATGGGTGCAGAGGGCTTTCCCTATATAAATGCAGCACTGAATATTAAACTTGGAGCCTTGATCAGTACCTTGTCTTAGCTTCATTCTTTTCTCACTCTACCCCCTCACCTCTTTTTCATTTCCAGCACCAGTTTCAGGTAAAGCCAGTTCGTCCATGGCTGCTGGATGGCTACACTCAGGGATCAGCTTCGCTTTTACAATGTCTTTCAAATGGGTTAAGATCTTCCCTACACAAAAAAATCACCACACACAAACCAAATCCGAAGAGAAACTGGACTTCCCTTACCCTCAGGAAGTCTTCAACTGTTACCTGAGCTCTACCTTCCTTTTCTCAACACTCTGTCCTTTCCAGTTTTCATGGCTCACTCAGAGAAGGCTGCAGTCTGACTTCTGGAACCAACCCAAGAAGGGAAAGAAACACTTTAATTTTTTTTTCAATCTGTTTCTCCTTGCAAGCTCTGTCTTTTTCTGTAATTATTCATGATCTGACTGGCCTCTATTCCTCTGCAAACCCCACATCTCTTGATCCCCCACCTCCTATTGGATACTTTTCATTGTTCTCCATCTTCACACCATGCATTTGGATGTTCTTTCACTGCATTGTGAGTTATTTTGGGAGAAAGATATGTGTCTCATCATTCATTCCTGCACACCACAAGGTGCAGAACTATAATTAAAGACTTCACCTGTTTCAAAACTCAACTTGCCCTCCATGCCACCTCTCCCCTCCATTTCTGAAGTTCCTTGTGACCAGCCACCTTTCTGCAAGTAAAGTTTGACAGCATTGGTTCTTCATTTAAAAACATAAGTTCCTTAGTATTCCATTGAAGTTTCCCAACAGAATGATTTAAAAACATTTTGTAGCATATCTCCTCTCTCTATCTATAGATGCCCACATAGACATAAGCACACCACCTGCATCAAAACCCATGCTTAATCTGAAAGCTCCAGGCTTCATGTCATACAAACTTAATCAGAGTCATCAAAATTAGACTCAACTGGCTATGTATGTTCTCAGCATGCCTCTAGGATACACATTGACCATAATTGATACACATGTACCATATTGATACACATAAGCCATGGCTATATCATTTGTACCAAGTAGAAGTTAACTCAAATAAATATGAGTTCTACTCCTTTGATTATAAGTACTAATATCTACCTAATAATTCCATGTTTTCATTCATGAACATAGGACAGGAAGCCTATATCAAATATAAGTAGACTAGACACACTTTTAAAGGGGGTGGATTCTATTAGCACCTCAGCTTACCTGAAAGAGAGGCACTGCCACATCATTCCTCTGACTGTTATAAGTTTCCTTGATAATATCAGCAGTAGTAAGGGCTCCAGTTGGATTCCCAGCATACTCTCCAATTGAGCTCAGTTCATCTCATTCACCAACTTACATGCATCAGGTATCTGTAATGATATCCAATGTCCCAGTTCTTGGAAGAACTGGTGCTGTGGAACTTAACAAGCACATAGGTGCATTTCACGAGACAATTCCAGAGCCACATGAAATTCCATTCCAAAGAGTTAAGAATTCCATAAGGATAAAATATAATTACTGTCTGAGCTTTTATTTTAAAAATTGCTAGTTTGATGGCAAAAGACAATTGATGCATTCTTGCTCATTTTCCATTCATTCTTGCTCCTCTTATAGGTCAAATACATTCATGTACCTTAGAGCCCACAGATGTAAGTAAACATGACTGATATTCACAGCAGCTTTGATCACATGGAATAGTGAAACAGTATCAACAGGACCTAGAAGAGTTGGGAAGATGGTCAGAGCTCCTGCTTGATGTATAGAAAGCAAGCTTTTGTCTTGGTTGGTGGCCATCTTTCTTTGTTTCTCTTCCTCTCTCTTGGTACCCTCTCTTACTCCACCCCATTCTCCTCTCATTCTACCCCATATTGTTCTCTTCCAAACCCCTCCCACATACTTCTACTGCCCTTTCTCTTTTTTGAGGTTTTGCCCATGAACTCAGACAAATAAGCCAATCAAATCACACTGACATTGAGATTGTCTTTGGCCTGAGGTCACAGAGAAGACTTAAAATGAAAACAGAAATCAAATCAGATCTATCAAGATATGCCAGAGGGTACAATAAAATAAAAAAACAAAAAGATGAATCTGAGCATCTCGATTTAGCCACAAAATGA